>NW_009193895.1:16699-24883 GCF_000690835.1 Fulmarus glacialis
CTACATGGGAATGAATCAGCACGTATTTATTGGCTCTATCAGACATAGGGGAAGCTTCTAGCAGCTTCTCACAGAAGCCACCCCTGTAGCCTCCCCACTACCAAAATCTTGCCACACAAACCCAATACAAAGTGATTTTTAAAACGAAGCCAGACCCAGAAAAGGAACAAATTTCTTTCTGCACTGCAGGGTAGATGTTGCAGACTCTATCCAGCTGGTTAATTCATTTGTGAGTGTTACTTGGATGTCCGTCCTGCTTAGCCTGCAGTTCCTCCTCCGGAACCCAAGCCCTAGTTCTTGCCTCCTGTCTGCTGCCTGTCCTGGGCACCACCAGGCTCCTCAAGTGACACCAGGCAGGCAGTTGAATCAAGCCCTCCCTAAGGAGGAAAATGAATGGCTCTGATGAAATAAAGAATTGTTCTTTATCTTTTTGGTAAACAGCAAGTATGAAACTGCAACTGTCACTGTACAACACGTCCTGGAGAGCGTCTTCTATAGGTAATTCTGGTAATCGCAAGCACATTAGAGCACGCTAATCACTATTATATAAAAGATCCATCCTCCTATTCCTGAATTTAAGCACGTTAATTCACTTTTACATACCTATTTTTATTAACTATCCCAATTCAGAAGTGTGCTGATCACCCCTCTTTACCATGGAAACTTTGGGTTTCAAGTCAGAACACTTATCCAAGCACTCAAGATATGGATTTAGGTAGCTCCACTGAGAACCACAGGATAAAACCAACCTGACTGCCCAAATGCAGCACGTGGCCTCCCTGTGCAACTGATAGCAGCAGCATGTACTCAAGAGAGTCATCTTTCAAGTTCAATTTACTATCAAGTTCAATTTATTTTATGGCCTTCTACCAGTAGACCCTGAATGCTGATCATTACTGTGAACATTGTGTAACTGTGTGGCCTTTTAGGTTTTACTTTTTAAACTGGCTTAGTTTTTCTTCCCTAAAATCCTCTTATAGGGTAGCTAAAAGGAAGACAAACATGCAGTTAGTTACTCCACATACAGAATGTTACCTACACAAACACTGGGGATATACAGCAATAGTCACCCTTCTCTATTTTGTAAGCAGTCAGCAAATGGTCAAGTCTGAGACTATAAAACATGCACTGTTTTTGATCCGTGGTTAATCAGTAACATGCAGGATTAAAAAAAACAGCTCAATATTAAAAGTTGACAGGCCGTTAGGATGCATGGGGGTGTGAACTAGAGCCTCTTATTCCCAAAAATCTGAAAATTGGATGTTTACCTAGAACCCTACAACTGTACAGATGATAATATATTCTTCCTCTAGTATTACAGGACTTGTGTTTATCCACAGTGTAATTTAATGTATTTCTACTACCATAAATCTTTTTCCACACTCAGGAACACAGAAAACATATTCTGTAGTAAATAACATACTTGTTGTCTATATCAGATAGGTACTGCAAAGGAAAAATGGTGCTTTTAAGAGGACATCTATTTTAATTTTGTCAAAGATGCTGGTTAAAATCAGAGGCAGAAGTTGACCATTGGTATAAATCTTTCTGACTAGTTCATGATCTGCTGTAATTTTTATTGTATTAGAGGGCTATTCTATCCAGATATACTGTTATTTCAGAATACCAGGCTCTATTTACAAGAGTGACACTTCTGATCCCCAAGGGCCAGCCTCATCGCTGTCATTTCTGCACTGGGTTGAACTTGTTTATTCGTAACCAGCTATTAAACTGCCCTCCCGGATTTGCTCAGAGACCAGCAGCAGACAGGCATTTGCTATATGGCAGGCACATACAGCGGCGGCACTCCCTTAAAAAGAGGATGCTTGTACTTTTGATACCCCCTTTCAATGACGTTTTCAACCAGGGAGAAACAAGGTGTGTGAGCCAAAGGCTCAGAAGCTGGGCAGCCAGAGGAGGCTGCTGCCTCCGCGCAGTCTCCCACAGCTCTGAAGAGAGCAAGGAGGGTGACTATCCCAGAGCAAGAAAACCTGCGGCTCTCTAGCACCGAGTGTCCCACATCTCAGGGACCTTCTTAATCATGGGGCTATTCCCTGATCTGGAAGGAGGGTTCAAATTAAGATAAAGCTAGAAGCAAAAGCAAATTCCAGTATTTTTCCTGGCTTTGAGGCAAACAGAATTCCTTTTTTTTCCCCAGAGGATTCTCATTCCTAATTCATTAGAGATTATTACATAGAGAGCTGCACTTTACTAAAGAGGGATAACTTTCCACTGAAACTGTTTTTCAGGTGACAGGAAGTTTAAGAAACGTGTCTGCCTTCTACAGATGTTCTGGTGAGCTTCTTCAAAATACAAAAAAAAAAAGCCACAAACAGAAAACAGCACTAGCATCACCCTCATCCTCCCCTAGGTTTGGGCTATGGGGTGTCCACTTGACTCCTGCTGTTCACAACACACTGATTGATAAATGCAGGTGAAACTGGTAAATACACAGAGACAGAGAAAAAGAATAGGTAGAGGGTGTAATAACACAAGATGCTTTGTGATCCTTTGAAAACCAGACTAAGGAAATTTTCTGGAGAGAGGGAGAGGAAGCATTCACTGTGATTTAAACCAGCTCTGTGCCATGTGAAGTTTTAAAGACATCTGGAGCTGGTCTTTGGTAACCCACAACATGCTCTCTGAAAGCTAAAAGTCCTTATAAAAAAAAAAACCAAAACTCTGAAATTTGAAGTCAATGAAGCTCTTGCCAAGAAGCCGATATAGATAATTTCTTTAGAGGAGAAAGAAGAGTTTCCTCAAAACACAATTCTTATACTGTACTGTGTTGTGGTGTTTGGTGCACCTGTTATTAATGGACTATTACATTTCTTCAGCAACATTACTAATCAACATTAACATTTGTTTAATATCCAGACAGTTGTTTTCCATCTTTAAATAGGGTTGTCTTATTTTTGCCTCCTCATTCAGAAAAAGAGTCAAGTCTCTTGAAAACACCTTTTCATCAGACCACAAACAGAAGTATCCTGCCCTAAGGAGAGTTCAGGACGATTTTGTCTAAACAGTGATGCATCCCCAGTGCAAAGCTCAAGGGTAAATTTTTCAGGGCCTTTGAATTACATACCTCCAAAACAAAACACGTGAAAAACAAAACAAAAAAACCAAACATAAAACCACATTAAGTTTTCCAGGATTTGAATAACAAATTGTGTTAACAGATGGAAAAAGATGACAAAACAATTCAGAAGCCCTGGAAGTAGTATATTGTCATTTTCAACAGTGTCCTCTCAGTATAACACTATTTCTATCATATTCCTATGCATACTAAAGTGCTAAACATAATCTCTGGATCGAACATTAATAATTCTCCAGGTATCTCCCAGATTACACTCTTTAATGGATTAACTGTTCTCAAAACTGTATCTTTTTTCCCCTTCCCAGAAGCCATATGACTAAAACTGTCTACTTTTGCAGATTTTTCTCCCCGAAGCTTTTCTCCCTTTGGTCCCTCACATTTATTACTGGAGCATAAACACAAGGGTTGGAGAGCACTGAGCCGCGAAGACCCCACGCGATGCTCTCCTCCCACCCAGATGCAGTGGCAGAGAGGAGCCCTGGCCATGCCCAAAATCTCAGACCTCCAGGATGGGCACTACCACGGCTCACTGCACAACTCCCCAGTTGGGAGGGCTTCCATTCCTCCATACTGGCACATAGGGACAATGAGGAATGAGAGATTACACTAAAAAGACTGGAAAGATCTACTGCAGGGGAAAGCACCACGTGCCTCTGGAGCAGATGGCCTGAGCAGGTTGGGGCAACACCTCCACTGAAGCGATGTTTAAAACCAGATCAGACAATCACAAGAGAGCCGAGAGACCACCTCCATGCTTTCTGAGGTTTCTTCTTCTTGCCTGCTCCTAAATGTGGGCTCTCATATCTACTCTGTGGCCCCAGAGGGGCTAGGTACGGCCCCCTGGGAATCTCTGGGGTTTTCAGTCAACCACCACTGACATAAACGCATTGGATGTATTTTCTGCTTGGGGGAAACTACTTCTCTGTCCCCAACATGGCAGAAGGGTGCAAGGGGTTTCAGGAAGCAGCAAGTGTTACTTGATTTCCTTCAGTACTTCCAACTCCACCCACTGCTGTAGGACCCACGTTATTTGGCAAGTCAGGTAACTCCCAGAGCTTGACGTGGCACGGTGAAAGGTGAATGCTTGTCGATCAGCACCACAGTAACTCAAGCAACTCCAGGGAAGGAGATGGAAAAAGCACAGGTGTTTACAGTGCAAAACATTGAACTGTTCCGGGCCTTGCCTCAAAAAAGAAAGTTCAGTTCAGTTCCTCAGCTTTTATTTCTTTTTCTTTTTCTTTTTTTTTTTTATTACCCTTCAAACATCCTTGGAGATATATGAACTTGCCTAGGGATGGCACATTACTCAAATACAAAAGGCTGGAGCCCCTGAGAACAACTAGAAAATCTGCCCCCAAACGAGTAAGTCTGAAGATATTTGCACCAGTTGTGACTTCTGCCTTTTTTTTTTTTTTAAAAAAAACACTAGCAGCATTGCTTTTTGCACCCCTCTTTTCAGCCTCCCAGAAGGAACTGCAGAGGGGCCTGAAAAACTGGCCTGGTTTATTGCGTCCAAAAGCCATCCTGGCACCCACGGCAACTCGACATTTTATTTCTTAGCTCTCTTCTGTGGTATCAACTGATAGTCCATTTTGGAAAGAAACTAGAAACACTTAATGAAACAATTTTATCAGAGTGAAGGTAAATTCAAGATAGCCAATAATCCTAAAAGACGGATGTCTGTAAGTTGCAAGTTGCAATAGTTGGATGCTTTTAGAGTCCATGAATACTTACATTTACAGGTATCTTAAAACTTGCGATCCAATCCAGTATGACAGGTCCTATGTCCTACTCGGTGCTCTCTGACAACAACCATGGGGATGAGGAAGAAACATCTCTACCACTTTGATCTTGACAGGCACTTTTGAGGTTTTCTAGGGCTTTCTGTTTATTTTTAACTCTTTTCTTACAGAGACTGAAGTCAGGTATCTAGCCATCTGCTTTTCTTTAACTGTCTGTTCATAATACATTCGTTGCTTGTATGATGAAGGTAGCGTAGAAATTAAAAAAGCCTTTTATTCTGCTTTAGAAGAGTGGTGAGCTCTGAGGGCTTTATTAATTGGTTTTTTTTTGTTTGTTTGTTTTAAAAATGAGGAAAACCCCATACTCAGCAGGGGAAAGTTCCCCTTTATTTCTGTAGTGCAAACCAACCACAGCTCTGCTAACACTTGGTTACTTAAATAAGCAAACTTGCCAACACCTCAAAACAGCTTAGAAAATACCCCGAGTGCTGAAAGAGCTCATACACCGGCAATACACATGTGGGAAGAAAATTTTAAACACATTATTTAAAAAGAAACAAAACTTATGCTAGCTCTTAGCATCTTACGCCACCCTTATTTAATTAGGCTGCTTGGAATTACTCTACTTTAGTTTTCAGTGGATATAAATTTTCTATCCCCAGTTTCTCATTGCCAAACCTGGGGCAAGTACAAAGACAGAAGGAGCCAACAAGCTCAGCATTAAATTACCTAATTACCTCCTATTGATAGTTTCGCCAGAAAATGTTATCAGTGATGTCACACATATTATATCAAGTATCCTGAGAAATAATACTAACTCAAACTGCAATTTTAGTAAACTGAAAACTTTTTCATTTTGCATGTGAAGAGGTGACTTCATGAAAATGTTCTCTCTTAACAGCAAAGGTTTGTTACATATCAAAAAGAAGATCAGAAGATCCATTATATGTCACATAGTGGGGATTTCTGGTTGCAATTTTAAAAAACCCTACACATCAAAATAAAAATCACTATTGTCATAATCATGCACGACTAACATGTAATGCAGCTGTGGATTTGGACCATGGTGGCCTCCAAACAGTATATGCTGTAAAAATGAAATCACTTAAAATACAAACAATATATGGCAAACTTCTTTAGCCCCATGTCACCCTCGAGAATCGGATCGCCTCCCCTCATCTTGACAAAGTTGTACCTTTACATACTGGCTTGGATATAAAAAAAGTAACAAAGTCCATTAACTAGAGTAAATGAGATCTCTGGAGTTTTAAAAATAATAGAGATGTGTTGTAAATCACAACAGAGCCAGTGCAGAAGTCATCATTACTGTTCAAATAATTAGTGAGGCCAGGCTTCCAAATTATGAAATGCCATGGTTTCAGCTTCTGAGTTACTGTATGGAACTGCTGCACAAAGAAAACACAGAAATCAAATGACCCAAGGTTTGGGAGGACTTATTATTTTAAATAAAAGAGTATCGTCAAATGACTGGGGGCAGAAGGGGGACACTCACAAAGATTTCAATTAGAAAAGTAAAAATTTTTGCTGAACCTAAAAATCATTGCTCAGAAAAGTTTGTTTGTTGTGTGTAGGCAGCTATCAGTAGTTCAGCATCTCCAGACAATCACGTACCCATTGATTAGTGAAGAGCAATTATTTCTAAACCAGCAAAAAGTGCAATTAGCATGTTTTTAGGACCCTGTCTATAGCATTTGCCGGTGCCTTTCCTAAAGCAGCAGTAAAGCCGCTAGGACCGAGTGGGAGGCTGCCAAGCGTTCCCAAGCAGACAAGGAGCTGTGTGCAAGCCCAGTGCTTGTGTTTCGATGCAATCCACTTCCCTACCGAAAGCACCACTAAATCGCCTCTCTCCTTCCAGCCGCCAGCTGAGAGAAGGTAAGCAATGCATTTCTAAAACGGTGGCTGCGAGCAGACTTTACTTGCGTACCTGTTTCGTCGGGCGAGCTCGGCGAGGCACTGTCCTGGGACAGCGTAGTCCAGCTGGAGTCCTCATCGCTTGGGGCCAGGTTTTGAATCCTATGGAGGGCGCAATCTGTTTTGGCCCCAGTTTTTGGGTGGTCTTTCTTAGTCTCGGGGCTTGACGACACTGTGGCAACTTGGCCATCCTCTGGGCTTGACAGCTTGTTTTGTTTCCGGGGCAGGACTTCCCCATTGACAATAATGGTAGAAGCCTGGCTGTTGCTTTGCGCAGATTTATCTTCCATCGCAACAAAACTCTGCTCTAGCTCTCTAGCAGATGTCTCTAGATCCTCATAGTAATTCAGGAAGCTCTTGGTCCTCCTGGGCTGCGAGGGTAGTATTTCACAGCCAGAGGAATCCTGCGGGATCGGCTCTTTGCCTTCAAACTTCTCAGAAGTTACGTTTATGCCCGCAGTGGTACTGAGGTTTTTGTTGGGATCCTGCTGTCCCTGCTCGGCGGCTTTCCTGAGCTGGTTTTCTCCATTCTTCACCAGCTTTATATTGGCAGAGCTGTTCCCCAGAAGGGGCTGCGCTGCTGGATCGGAAAGACCCATGGCTGTCTGAATGTTAGTCAGCGCGTATTTTTTCCTGCATTTCGGAGGAGTGCTGTTCTTAGTCTCCGTGTGCCTAATTTCCGCATTCAGAAGTTCGTTATGAGAGGAGCGCAGGTTAAGGGTGTTCGGTGGGGTGGCAGGGTTGTTGCGGTTCACAACGTCCGTCGTACTGCTGCTTGCCATAAACACTGCCAACGCGTCCACGCCGGAATCAACTAGAAAAGCAAAAGAAACAGTCATGAAACACATTCATTATATACACTATTTTGCTAGGGCTTCTGGTAAAGGATGCGGCACTTTACATAATTGTTTTACAGTAGGAAAATTACCACAACCTAAGTAGGTAAGAGAATAGGCAAAAGCTTAGCTTATTAAATAAGGAAAAACAGAGGCAGAAAAATACAATGGATCATCACGAAGCTGAGAAAAAGCAGAAAGCTTGATGTTATACAAGGCAGTTTTAAGGCAGTTTTTTCATGTCTGATTCTGTTGCAGGCAGGGTTGGGGTCAGGAGAGATGCCCTTTGCAAATGCCTGGGAGTCCAGAAGTCATCCTTACCATCATTTCATTTTAGTACTTCACCTCTACCTCTGACGAGGAGGAGGTAAAGAAATCCTTGAGCACTCATCACTAGGAAGCAGAAAATTTGAGAAATTTCAAAGCAGACGGCAACCAGATGCTCCTCCTTTTTCATCTATGGTAGAACTCAAGCACTGTTAATTTTAAGCCTGACTGGCCAGCCAGCTGTTGCCTCTTAACACCTGCATTTTCTCTGCTCTTTGCCTGTCTTTTCTCCCCGCCCCACCCCCCCACC
>NW_009193896.1:0-265 GCF_000690835.1 Fulmarus glacialis
GGGAGACTGCCTGCAGGCTCAGCGGGCAGCACCGTGGCTGCGTCCGGCTACGTCGCGGCAGGTTTTTCTCTAAACACTCAGGACTCTTTGGGTACTTCTCGTCTTTGTTGGTTTTGGTTTTTTTAATAAAACCTTTAAGTTAAACCTGGTAAGGTGGTGCCAACAGCCCAGGCGAGAATCCCACCTCTCCGGGAGGACCCTGTTCGGCTTTTCCCGGCACGGTCAGACCCCTCGCCCGCTCTGCAAGTGGCAGCTGGGGAGGAGG
>NW_009193897.1:0-276 GCF_000690835.1 Fulmarus glacialis
TGGTCCATGAGCAAGGCTAGTGCATCGCTTGCACGGGGTGCTGAGGACACCTGGTGGGCGGCTGCTGCAGGGTGCTGGCACCCAACCCTTCACCACCACCCCACCACCGCCTGCTGCACCCGGTGGGCGAGCCGCTGCCACCCTCACCATCGTAGTCAGGGAAGCAGATGCTGAGATGGGCCTTCTTGATCTTCTCCAGGAAGACGTCCTTCTTGTTGAGGAAGAGGACGATGGAGGTGGTGGCGAAGTAACGGTGGTTGCAGATGCTGTTGAAGA
>NW_009193897.1:436-907 GCF_000690835.1 Fulmarus glacialis
CAGCACCAGGTCGTAGGCGCTCAGGGCCACGCAGAAAATGATGGCCGTCACCCCCTCGAAGCAGTGGATCCACTTCTTCCGCTCTGAGCGCTGGCCACCCACGTCGAACATCCTGAGCAGGGCACGGGGGGTACATCAGCACCTCCCACCCCCTGCCCACCCCTTGGCACCAGCCCTCGCCGGGGGCTTGGCCCCCACCTGAAGTTGAGGTCTTTGAAGGAGAACTGGGTCTCGATGATGCCGGTGGTCTTGACACGGGAGCGCAGCACGTCCTGCTCCGTGGGGACATAGCCAGGGGTCACCAGGCGCTCCAGGTCTGACAAGTAGCTGGCCGGGCACGTGGTGGGCATGAGACAAGGGTTGACACTCCCAGATGCGCCCCCACCCAGATCCCCCCACCCCACATACTAGCCGGCCGAGTCGTTGAGCTGATACTCGGAGGCACGGTCGAAGCAGGCTTGGATGCCCGCG
>NW_009193897.1:1161-1468 GCF_000690835.1 Fulmarus glacialis
TGGCATTGAACCCCAGGCACTCCTCCAGCGAGTAACCGTCCTGGTGGATGATCCTAGCCGGGGAGGGGGGCATGGGCCTGAGCTGGGCACCACAGGGTGGGGGGGCACCCGTGGGTGCAGCATGGGGCTGAGCTGGATGCTGTGGGGTGAAGGCACCCATAGGTGCAGCATGGGGCTGGGCTGGGCGCTGTGGTATGGGGGGCACCTGTGGGTGCAGCATGGGACCGAGATGTGGGATGAGGGCATCCATGACTGTGGTGTTGGGCTGAGCTGGGTGTTGCGGGGTGGGGGCACCCGTGGGTGCAGC
>NW_009193897.1:1892-2132 GCF_000690835.1 Fulmarus glacialis
ACTCCCAAATGTCCCAAGCCTGTGGCTGCGCAGGAGGATGGTGCCCTGGGCTGGGAAGACAGCAATGGCACCCATAGTCCCACCATGTCAAGAGCATCCCAGTCCTCGGGCACCACTGGGGCAGCTGGGAGGGACTGGGATGGATCTGTGGTGCTGGGGGGCTGCAGGGACAGACCCCAGGGCTGGGCAGAGGGGTGGTGGCCTGGGCTGCGTAGGGGTGCCTGAGGGTGCCTGGGAGGT
>NW_009193898.1:0-917 GCF_000690835.1 Fulmarus glacialis
TGGGGGTCCTACCGTCAAACCAGTCGATGGCGGCTTTGGCGGAAGGGGGGTCGTCGAAGGAGACGGTGGCCTCCCCCTTCAGCTTGCCGGTCTCCCGGTCCGTGTAGAGGTTGATCATGGGCTGCCCCGTCTTCTTGTTGGTCTGAGGGGGGAGACGACACACTAAGTACATGCCAAGAACACGCTAAGGGCACAGGAGGCAGTGAGGACATGGATCAGGGTGGGCCCACTGGGTTGGTCTTGGGGTGAAACATGACGGTGTGCTGAAAACATGCAGCACCATATGAAGGACGTGCTAAGGACACATCAACACGCTAAAGACATACTAAGAACACGCCAACACGCTAAGAATGCAACATGATACATCGAGGACAAGTTAATGACACGCAATTGCCCCATCCCCTTGACCCAGGGTTAAAACTTGATGACACACGGTTGATGACACGCTAAACACGGTTGAGGACACGCTAAACACGCTTGAGGACACGCTAAGGACACGCTCACCTTAATGATGCCAATCTGCTTGAAGTAGTCAGCCACCGACTCGATGGTGACATTCTCGCCCAGCCCCTGCACGAAAATGGTGTTGTTGTCCGAGTTATCCTGCTCACCTGTGGGAGAGAGCTCGTTAGCGCCACCACTCATTACCCCTCATTAGCCCCCTTCCCTCATTAACCTTACTAGCCTCGTTGACCCATCGCCATTAGCCCCTTACCCTTAATAACCTCATTACCCCTTCCCCATCAACCCCCTTCCCTTAACAGCCTCATTAGCCCCTTTCCCCTCATTATCCCAATTAATCCTCCCCCCCTCATTATCCCCCAATTAACCCTCGTCGCCCTCATTAGCCGTCCCCCTCGTTACCAGGATCATGCCGCGGCCCTTGGTCCCGGGGTCCTTTCAGCACATGCAAAAAT
>NW_009193898.1:972-1345 GCF_000690835.1 Fulmarus glacialis
TAAAAAGAAAAGCGTTAATTAGCCCATGGGGAGGGGGGGGCACACCCCCCATCCCCTTCCCCACACCCCCAAACCCACCACAACAGGGAAAAACCGGGGGAAAAAACGCCTTTTCCCCACCCGTTTCAGCCCGCGCCCCTTTTTGGGGTGAAAAACCACCATTTCGCCAGCTAGAAACACTCAAGTTTTTTGTCACTCGCCCTCCAAAACGCAGCAGGGGGTCCCCAAGGCCACCACCGCTCGCCAATTCCAGGGTTTTCACCCCAAAACCGAGGCGCCAGAGCTGTCCATCTCTGCTCGTCGCCCCCGGGGTGGCAGTTTTTGCTATTTTTGTCTCAAAACACACTTTTTTCTCCTCAAAACACCATCAGCA
>NW_009193898.1:1446-2052 GCF_000690835.1 Fulmarus glacialis
CAAGATGGGTAAAACCAAGACACTCCGTTTTCGGTCGGTACACTGCAGCGCTCACCACCTCACCGCTCCCCATTTGGGGGCAAAAACGGCAATTTGACCATTTTATGCATTTTTTTTCCATCAACCTCAGGTCACCGGCACTTTACACAAGCCCCAAAATTGCATTTTTCTTGTTTTTCCCCCGGAACCAAACTTTACACCAAACCTCAGGGTTTTTTCAGTATCTTTTTTTAAAACCACATGCAACCGTTTTGCCAAAAACCAGCGTTTTCACCCCAAAAAAAAAAAAAAAAAAAACCACCCACACCTTGCCAAGAGTTTGCGTTTCCCTTTGCCAAGAGTTGCGATTTCCCTGTTCCGGCCTTTTTTCCGCCTGCAGTCGCCGTGTGCGTGTTGGTTTTTTTTTCCTCCAGTTTGCCCCCAAAAAACGACTTTTGCTTTGTTTTTGTTTAAACACCCATGTCGCCTCCAGCTGGCCGCCGCAGCTCTTTTTTGGGGCTTTCTCACCCCAAAATGCCCCTGACCAGGCTGTTGCGGAGAGAACGGGTTAAAAAAACAGACACTTTTTTTTTTTTGGGTTCAAATGCCGAACTCTTGGGACTTACC
>NW_009193898.1:2507-2717 GCF_000690835.1 Fulmarus glacialis
CAAATGCCTAACTTGTGGGACTTACCACCAAATTTATTGAAGCCACCACGCTCACCACCGCTGAGGAGATAAATTAGAAGATAATGAGGTTTTTTTTATCCCCTGCCTAAAAAGAGGGGGGGCAGTTTCGGGGCAAAACCAGCGCTTTTGAGCAGTTTCCTCCTTCCTGAGCCCCCTGCTGTGGATTTGAGGGGGGGGGCTGGGGGCACT
>NW_009193899.1:0-238 GCF_000690835.1 Fulmarus glacialis
GCCTGGAGCTGGGACCAAGGGCTGTGGGGGTGTTTAAGCGCCGATGTGTTTTGGGAGATTTTTTGGGGAGATTTTTTTGGGAGATTTTGCCACCCCGAGGATGCAGTAACCCCCCGCTGTGCTCCCCAGCTCCTCCGAGCAGCTTTCACTTGGGATCATGCAAAAAATGCTGTTGCGGAGCCTTGGCTGCCCCGGGTGCTTCAGGCCCCCGTGCTGATGGGTTTTACAAGCGCACGCC
>NW_009193899.1:275-535 GCF_000690835.1 Fulmarus glacialis
CGCCTGTGGGGTGGCTGTCAACCGTGAGCCCCTCCCCTGCAGCGGTGCGGCGCCTCGGGGGGAGCTTCCCCAGCCGCCTCCATGCCGGAGCGCCGGTCGGGTGCGCCTGATGCTGCAGCGGTGGAGCGGAAGGGGAGCTCTGGCCCTTGGGTGAAGCTTTCCCTTTGCAGCTTCTTGCTTGGGAGCCGCGTGCATCCGAAGTTCCCAGCAAAGGATATAAACACTCCGCCGCCGGCCCTGGGATGGCTTCAGGGCCGAGC
>NW_009193899.1:698-949 GCF_000690835.1 Fulmarus glacialis
GGCTCGGTTGCCGCTTCTGGGCTCGCATTGGGGTCGGGGCAGCGTGCTGGGCACCGCTCGGTGTCACCGGTGCCGCTTGCTGCTTCTCCACGCTCTCCCCGCTGTCCCCCTTGCTGCGGTGCTCGCAGGGACCTCGTCCCGTGGGGCTGGGAGGTTGCAGGCGGGCGATGGGAGCAAGACAGGGAGCACCTGGGGACCTTCCCAACTCCCACCCACCGCAGCGCCGGGGAGAGCCGCCCCCCGGCTCCGCA
>NW_009193900.1:0-1074 GCF_000690835.1 Fulmarus glacialis
ACGGCCGGCTCGCCACAGGCACCTGGACCCGAGGTCGGCGCAGCAGGCACTGCCCTCACGCTGCCGAGCCGCTCTCTGGTGAGACTTTAACAAGCACGGAGGCAAAGAGACCAACTTCACATCCTCCCTTAAACTCATCGGCAAGTTAGGAATGCTCTCGGGAGCATCTTCCACACACCATGCAAGGGAGAATCCATGAAAATACTGGGAACACAATGAGCCAGGGAGGACGCAGAGAGCGGAGGCACGAGCAGGGCACGGGCGGGGAAAGGCAGCTTGGCCACAGCTCCTCGAATACCCGGTGGTGGGGCAAAACGGCACTGGTCAAAGCCCAAGGGCAGACGGCACAGCGAGAAGAGGAAGATGAAGGCCACTTTCCCCTCTCTGGAGGTCAGCACCACTCTGGTCTTGCCTCCTGCCAGCCTCAGGAGCCTTCAACTAGCCCCTTGACAGATTTAGCAGCCCCGTGGCACGCTCACCCTCAGGGTTTGTGAGGACAGCCACCTCTGCACGCCCCAGGGAGCCAGGAGCCTCACGGAGAGCCCGGGTCACATTCAGGGGAATCCCAAAGGAGATCCCTGGGCTGCGGATGCTTTCAGACGCCAGCATCCCTGCTGACAATCTGCATTAGGCTGCGATACAGGGAACTGCTCAGAAACCAGCCGCTTGCCCCCAGGAAGGTGAGATTACGGTACGGAGGAGGAACAACCGAGCCTCACCGGTTTATATCTGAGCTGCAGAGGCAAAACGCAGCAGGAAAAGCGAGGACAGCTGTTTCCAGGAGAGATGCTGCCTCCCCAACGGGGCCGATCGCTCCTCCTCCCGACTCTCCGGCTCCCGACTCTCCGGCTCCCGGAGCAGGGAAGAGCAGGGAAGTCCCTGCCCCGCGGCTAGGGAAAGGGAGGGTCACCCGCAAAGGAAGAAGCGCATTTGTTCTTCAAAGGGATACAGGGCTGATATTCAACGCAGGAGTTAAGGATCCGGACCAGATCCAGCCCGTGAGAACAGAAAGTGATTTTCCTTCTCTTCCCAGCCGCTGCACCGGCCTGACACAGCAGCGGCTGCGGGGAGGGG
>NW_009193900.1:1623-2080 GCF_000690835.1 Fulmarus glacialis
ATTAAAAACACTTAAAATGGCCACAGCATTTTTAAAAACCTGCCAAAGCCTCTCCTCAGCACCGGCTACTCGGGAACGGCGGGTTCGGGGTACGGGGTATGGGTAAGCCCTCGCTGGGCAATTTCAAACCCCAAGGTGGGAGAAGACGGTAACCCTTTCTCTCCTGGAGCTCACACCCCCAGCCACCTCTGCAAAGGGCTCAACCGACCTCCCCGCAAGCTGCTCCCCGTTTTTAATGCCCTCGCGGTCCTTCTGGGGTCTTGAGAGAAGCGACCGGCCCCGTCCGATGACGGGTAAGAGGGCTGGGACCCCCGGCTCTAAATGCGGGCTAGGTGATCCCCCACCCGAAGCGGTCGGCAGGCCCTTGGGGACAAGCAGGAGAAGAAAAGGAGTGTCCTGTCCGGTCCCCATCCGCCTGCTCACCCCACTGTCGTGCCCTCAGCAGGGACTGTGGCTT
>NW_009193900.1:2271-2481 GCF_000690835.1 Fulmarus glacialis
AGTCCCAATTATTCTAAAATTCAAAACTGCTCAACTCCAGAAGGGACTGCCAGACTCCCAGGCCTGTCCCCTCCTTGCTCAGCGGGCATTGCGTCCCCCTTGTCCCCCGCACCACGTAAAGCGACTTTTGTCAGGCTACAGCTTTCACTCTCTGGGTGACAAAATTTTGCAGCCACGGCCAGAGAAAGCTGATTCAGCTTAATCCCACCA
>NW_009193901.1:0-1034 GCF_000690835.1 Fulmarus glacialis
GGGGCCTCCCACTGGCCCCCGACAAGCCCCCCCGGGCGCGGGGCTCACCTGCACCGGCCTGTGCACGTTGAGGTAGTGCAGGAGTGGGTGCTGAACCTGCCCCAGCACCCGGCTGAAGAAGAGGAGGACCTGCTGCCTCATCCCAGGGGGGTACTGGGAAGGAGACGGGGAGAGGCATCAGCGAGAGCCCAGTTCCCTGTTTGTGTACCTGATTACCCCGTAATTGCCCCAGATCACCTGCCGGGTCATGCAGCAGTCAGTGTGGGTGGCTTGCAAGAACACTCTCAGCAGAGACCCTGGTTTTACTCCCTCAAAATGATGCAAAGGGGCCCATGGACCCCCCCAGGACCTCCCACCTGCCCCAGGGTCCTCTCCCTGTAGCAATTAGGGACTGAACGCAGTTCTCTGAATTGAGCTCTCTTGCAGAGAAAAAAGCAGGGGGATTATTTCCCCTTTCCCATGGCTACAATGCTAGCGATGGGGAGTTAAAGCCCAGCATCCCAAAAAACCAAATCCTCACGGCCACGGAAGGGCCAGCGCGCGTTCCTGAAGTCCACACTGTGCTAGCGTTTGCTTTATGTTTGAATAAAAGGCTGTTTATAGGGAGCTTCATTATTATTAGCAACAAAAGAACAGCAGAGCCCTTACGTTTGGGCAATATTTACTTTGAGAGGGGCTGTCTAAAAACCCCTTGTCCTGCGAACCCAAGCAGCCATGTGCCAGTTGTGCAAACAGGTTGCTGGTGTGAAAAACACCCTTCCCGTGCGCGCAGGGATGCGATGGGGTGCAAGAGCCACCCGGAGAAGCAGCAGAAAGGATCCCAATGGGGATCCTGCATCGAGCAATCCAGCCCCCCCCCCAAAAAAAGCCAAGCACCCTGACCAGCTTCACAAACTCCCCTTGCCCAGCTAGAAAAGCTTCAAAATTAAAATTACTGAGCAGCACCATGCAAAGCAGCGGGAAAAGGCTGCGGGTGCTGCAGCGCAGTGCTCGGCCCCCCCCAAAGCAGCTTTCCCGGTGCCTGTGCACCCACC
>NW_009193901.1:1059-1397 GCF_000690835.1 Fulmarus glacialis
TGCCCCGCATGACCTGGTGCTGCCGCGGAGCCGCGAGGCCCGGTCCGGCCTCCCCCGCCGGGCGCTGCTTCTCCTCGTACACCAGGATGTCCAGCATCTGCTTGAGGCGCCAGGGGATGTCCGTCTGTCTGGCGGGGATGCTCTCATCTGCGGACACAGGAATCGCGCGCTGCGGCGTATCCCCCCCCTCCCAAGGCACCGGCAGGGTGCCATGATGATGGAGTCCCAGCAGCACTCGAGGCTGCTCCTTCCGCTCACGGCCTAGCAAGCTGCCGGCTGAACCCGCCGGGGCCGGAGCCACAGTCGGAGCTGCCGGCTGTCCCGGGGGGGCTGCAGGG
>NW_009193901.1:2549-2814 GCF_000690835.1 Fulmarus glacialis
CCTGCTTCGCCATGGGTGCCCGTCCCAGGGCACAGGGTCCCAACCCAGGGCACGGTGTCCCGTCCCAGGGCATGGGGTCCTGTTCCAGGGCATGGGGACCCCCTCCCTGCGCACAGGGACCTTATTCCCAGGCCATGGGACCCTATCTTAGGGCACAGGGACCCTCTCCCAGGACACGGGCACCCTGTTCCCACACCACGGGGACCGCATTCCCATGCCACAGAGACCCCATCCTGGGGCATAGGGACCCTCTCCCCGCACCCCA
>NW_009193902.1:0-2312 GCF_000690835.1 Fulmarus glacialis
CCCGCCTCCCCACCGCCGGGCTTTTCCCCCCTGCTCTTGGCGCTGAAGATCGGAGCCTCCCCCGCTTCCAAATGGTGAGTTTCTACCTGATTTTCTCGCAACTGGGGTTTTTTCTCCATCCCTGCCGGCCGCGGGGCTGGCGGAGGGGGCGGGGAGGCAGCGCCTTTATGCTGCTGCATGCTTTGTGCCAGGCGGCTGGAGGGAGAGCCTGCATATTCCTGCTCTTATTTCTGCATTCCTTTTCGTTGAAACAATGAAAATAATTCCGTCACTGCCCCAAACTTCCCTTCCTTTCTTCCTCTTCGTTATTTAAATGCGGAGACTTTTCATGTGTTTGTCGCAAGCGACCTTGTTGGAAGCTGTAAGGAACCTGCCGTGCCTTGTCATTTTTGTATAAACGATTAAAAATGGAATGTATTCTCTCAACAGAGGGTCCTTAGAGAAGCTCTTTCCTTCCACCTGTGTGTCCTGTTTTGTAATCTTGAGCCATGAATTGAACTTGCCTGCTATCCTTTTCCTCTTTCTTCTTTTTATCTTTTATTTTTGATCCCTGTTTTTTGCAAGAAATAGTTTGTTGCGCCCCTCTCAATCCCTGAGACCCTAACTTGTGATGTTTAGCTTTTAAATCCACGGGTTAGGCTCTTGGGAGCTGTGAGTTGTGCTTTGACATCTTTATTTTATTTTATAAATATATCCTATATATATATGTATATGTGTGTGCGCACGTGTGTATATATAGAGACATATACACACACATACAATAGTGTTTAGTAGACCTTTTAAGGGAAGAAAGTGTATCTCTCCTCCTTAGGGTTGATCGGCTAATAGTAGGGCGGTGGTTATGGCCATTTACTGTAAAAACCTCATCTCAAATTAAAACTAGCGTTTGTATGACAGAGACATTTTTTCTGTGTGTCTATTCAAGAGATAATTTTACAGCTGATACAGATATGGGGGTGTATGTGTGTACACATATAGCAATTATTATATATGCGCGTGTAGATAAGATATACACGATATGGATGCATGTAAATATAGCTATTGAGGTGTGTGTATAGGTACACATATGGATGATACGTGTGTATGAATATGTATGTAGGTAAATAAAACCCTAGATGTGTGTATATATATTTACATATGTAGGTATATTAATATACATGCCTGTGTTTTCATATCGAGAGAGAGATTCGCCTTGCTGCAGGCCACTGCATATAGCATCTCTCTCTCTTTTCTCGCCCCCCCCTTCTTGAGAGCAACACAGAGTACCCTGAGAGCGTAACAGTAACAGCTCGGTACATTGGTGCTTGACCTCAGCTGAAATCCCAGCATGCCTCATGCTTCCAAGTTTAAAACTGAACGATTAATCTTAGAAATGTGCTCTATGGACACACACACACACACAAAAAAAAAAAAAAAAAGGGGGAAAAAAAAAAAAAAAAAAGGGGGGGGGGGGGAAGTGAAAAAGCCAGGAGACGGGTTGGATCGTTAGGTCAAAAATAAACTAAAGAATAAAATGGTTGCATGTACCAATGGTTGGAAACTCCTAAAAAGAAATTCTGAGCAAATGCTGAAGTTTTGTTTTAGTCCTTTTCTAGAACTTAAAACTTTCCTGCTTTTCCAGTCAAAATTATATGTAAATGACAAATCAGAAATGTTAAAAATGTTTCCTGCTGCTGTTTTTCTTTATTAGATTTTTATATTGCTGTAAAATTAATTATGGTTGGAACTGTATTTCTTATCTCTGTTCTGCAAGGCAATTTATAATGAAGTTACTGTACCTTGTTATGGCACCGAATTACTGTTTGATATTTGAATGCAAATGCTTTAACTTAAAACACAATGCACCAAAAATTAATCGATGGTGTAAGCATTTTTGGTATTTAATAGCGTAGGATATGTTTGATGGTTCCCGTTGTTTAATAGTTATTGAATTGGA
Source organism: Fulmarus glacialis (assembly GCF_000690835.1). Lineage (NCBI taxonomy): Eukaryota > Metazoa > Chordata > Aves > Procellariiformes > Procellariidae > Fulmarus > Fulmarus glacialis. Next base: position 1,937 of record NW_009193902.1, read on the forward strand.
AAAGGTTGCTTGTTTGATTTTTTTGGTTTTTAGCTTCTTTTTATCGACACTGTAATTTCATTGACTATTTTACCTCCGTGACAAAAAAGCCTTTTACTTCTGAATTTGTCTGTTATTCCAAACGTCCTCTAATTTCAAAGTGAGAAACTTACTCCGAGTTGAATTTAATCTCTATTACCTGTTCGGCCTTATAAATCAGCACACGACACGCTAGAACCCAACCGGCTATCACCTCCACCTCAGAGACAGGCAAAAAGTAGTTTTGGGGGTTTTTTGTTTCCCTCCCGAAGCTGCTTTTACTCGCTGTCCCCCCCGAGAAGAGCAGGGGCGAGCCCTTTTGTCTGCGAGGGGCTGGCCGCACGCCCCTGACACCTTT
>NW_009193903.1:0-2409 GCF_000690835.1 Fulmarus glacialis
GGCCCCGGCGCACCGCAACCCCGCTGAGCAGCCGCGTCCGTAGCAGCCGGCGCTTCGGGAGAGGCATTTGCTGGATCGCCGGGGCGGATGGCGAGCGGATAGAGGGAAGCTGCAGCCATTTGCAAGCGCTGACGGGCAGCCCGTGCTCCCGAGACACGTGCTCCCGAGACAGAGCCGCCGAGAGCCGCATTGTTGTGACCGAGTGTGCTAACAGTCTCTTTCTGCCTCCCTGTTTCCCTTTCTCTCTCTCTCTCCGTCTGTCTTTTCTGCAATGATGAGGCAGGCCCCAGCAACACGGAAGGTACAATCTGCTGCTGTATCCACACCGTCATTGCTAACACTGCTTCTGAATGTCCCTTGTTTTGCTCTTGTTTTTCCTTTTTTTTGTACGTTAATGCTGCTGAGCTTTAATTGTGAGTTTGATTCGGTTTCAGGTGCCTGTGGACAGACAGGGTGGGGGGAGGTTGCCGAATGAGAAAGCAGCATCGTTTAATGTCTAGCTTTTCCTTTCAAGTTTCCGTTCAAGTCATTTCTCCATGTCACCTGCCTGTGCCTGTGTTGCATGCAGCATCTCTGCAGCTCGGCTGGGCTCCGGTGGCTTTCCTGCTGCCGGAGGTGCTGGTGCTTGGCTTGTGGAAGTTGCATGTTAATAATAACGTTTTTCCTGCCTTAGCAATGCAAGCCACGCCGTTGGGTTCTGTCTGCTTTTAACATTTCCAAATGTTTGTCGTATCTGGATTCCCTGTCAAGCTGATGTTTCTGCAGGTTACAGCACGGACTCTGGTTTGTGCTCTGGTAGTGTCCTGTGTGTTTATTTTTAGCATAACCAGGATATCACTGTTCAGCTTAAAGAGAAATCCTGAGAATTTTTGCCTGATCTCAGAGAAGAAGTGAACATAAAAATAACCAAAGGCACAAACAAGCAACTTCACTGGCCGTGCTGTGTCAGCAAGAAGTCTCTGCCGTTTTATTAACGTTACAGTAAATGCTCTTGATTTACGTATGTGGTTCCTTGAGCTCACCAAATACAGTGAAATACTTTGTTACGTAGCGATTGCTTTAAGAGCTCCTGTTTAATCCCCTTCCAAATGAAAAGTTTTACAAATGCTGATTTTCCTCTGCCTCCAGCAGCAGGGTGGAGCGGTGGGGCCAGCCCAGTGCTCAGCGCCCTGTCTGGCAGGGAGCTTTACAAATCTGACAGCCGCTTGATTTAATCCTGCTTTTCCTGTTGTTACTGCCCCTTGCACATGCTGTCTCTGTACGGGATCACGCCTGTGAGAGAGTGCATGTGCAAGGCGTTGCCGGTTGTTTAAAATGCAAAATTTCTTGTAGCGCATACCCAGCAATAATGCAGGTAACATCACCCCGGGAAAAACACCCCGAGGGGAGCTTGTCCTTCTGCCGGCGGAGCGCCGTGGGGGTCAAGAAGGCGTTAACGCCAACAGGTTTTTTCTGGAGAACGCTTAGTTCCTCGGAGAGGCCGAGTCCCCTGACGGTGAGCGGGATGGCACCTGCCCGCGCGGTGGGCAGCGCTGCCCTGTGGCCTTTGCTCGGTTGGTGCCCGGCATCAGCTGCAGCAGCTGCCAGCCCCGCTCAGGGGGTGCACGCCGGCCCCCTCCACCCGCTGCTGGAAAACCTCAGGGAAACTACGTGGGAAATCTCTGCAGCAGCAATTGCAGTCTGAGCAGTTCTGCTTTTCTGCATCAGAAGCCCTCAGACTTTGTCCAGCAGAAGCGTTCAGCAGTACAGTGGCAGTCCTGCCTGGCGTAAGGCGACGTTGATACAGATGTGCTCGTCCGTACTCACGGCAGTGCCAACGTTTAGTGCTCCCTGGATGGAGGCTCCTGCGCTCGGAGCGGAACCAAGCTAGGAGGGACCTGCAGGACTTGCGATCTGTAGCCCCACGTTCAAGATGGGCGATGCCGGCTCCACCGCAGGCAGTTGTTGGTAGCCAGGAGGAGTTTTTGCCAGATTTCTTGCTGCTAGAAGTGAAGTTTGTATCTGAGTGAGTCTGTTCTGAGCCCCAGATGCTCCCTCCTCGCTCCTGAGTGCAGGACCCGCCAACGGAACAAAGGTTGTGTAATGTCTTCAAATATTTATGCAGCAACATTACGCAGCAGAGTCCAGAACTGCCAAATGAAATATTAATAGCCACAGCTGGGTGGTGCAGAGCATCCTGGGGTCCAGGAGGGCCCAAAGTTTTTGTCTTAAGCTGCTACGTAGTCCGGAGCCTGGCAGAAGTTCGAGCGTCTGCTCCCAGCTCCCGAGCAGGGCTCCTGGATGCTCCTGTGGCCGTGAAGAGCTTTGCCGGTGGAGTCCCGCTGCCTCCCTCCTGCACGCCGTCTCCTCGCCAGCTGGATGCCGTACCCAAAGGCTAGAAGGGGGAGCAGCCAGCGTCCCGCTCCAGCC
>NW_009193903.1:2568-2769 GCF_000690835.1 Fulmarus glacialis
AGAGCATTTCTCTGCCCCCCTCGCGCAGGAGCCGCTCACCCGGGGGTCTCGGAGCTGTCGCTTCAGCTTTTTATGCGTTTCACGTGGCGTTACATGGAGGGGGGACCAAAATGGCCTTACACCAGAGGAGGCATGAAACCAGGATTAATCTGTCATTTAGCGTGGCTAGCTTTTAGAGAAGGTTACCAAGAGGCTTCTCCC
>NW_009193904.1:0-3291 GCF_000690835.1 Fulmarus glacialis
GAAATAATTGTGTAATGTCCTAGGAGCAAGAGAGCATTCCAAAACCATGACTGCATGGCCCTTTCCAGCACTAACAATCTGGCAGCCAACTTTTCCCAGCGGTCGCCAAACCCCCTAAATCCAGCCTCAGCCTCTCGACACCCCCCGTGAAAACGGCAGCGCGATCCCCGGGTTGCCTCGCAGGGCTCATCTGCGCGGGGGGTGGGCTGGGAGCAGGGACCCGGCTGAGCCGCCCGGGCCAGGCAGCAGCGCTGCCACGTCCCCAGCAAAGTGATCAGGTCGTGAAACCAGAGACGGGGAGGTAGTGGCTTTGGCTGTCTGTATTTCACTGAGACCAGTTGCATTTTATTTTCATTTTTCCAAGTGCTTTTGGTGTCCAAACAGTTTCAATTTGTGTTCAGCTCCTCCTTCTCAGCTACAAGCAGTATAGCTAAAGGCTGTGTGGGATTTTACGGACCTTAAATTGAATCCATGTTCCTGACAGCTCCAGCTTCTCCAGGGAAACGTTTTTGTAAATGGAAAATAAGCCAAGTCACTGTCTTCCAACAGGTTATCGGGAGCATTTAACCAGGCTCACCTCCTAACTTGCTGTTTACACTGGAGAGGCGTATTGACATGAAAAGTAAGGAATGTATTAGCAAATATTGATTGGCTCTGCGGCAGTGGCAGTTAGGCATTGCACAAGTACAGGCATCTGCTGAGATTGTGGCATGTTATTTGAAGCTTTCATCAAGACACTTGTACTGCCGTGAGTCTGGGAAGGCTGTCACTTCCGCGGGAGGTAAAATAACAACATGGCATGATGTCCTTTGGAAAAGGAGGTACAGGCAGGCAGCGTTTTCCCACAAAGCACAAGCACTTGTGATTCAAGCTTTGTTTAGGCTTTAAAATTCTTCTGTTCCAAGTCCCTTTCTCTGTTTTGCTTGTGGATGTTTTTGTGGGATTTAGCAATGAAAACAAGCCAGCCTGGCCGCTCTGCTCCGGGTCTGGGTCTGGGCAGTTGCCCTTTGCTGCTCTGCTGGAGCGTGCTGTGAGCCCAGGCTGTCTGATCATGCCTAAAGAATAGCTCACAACTTCAGAAAAAAATTAGTAAGAGCTAAAACTTAAGCACTGAGTTTAAGCTCCTTTTTTGATGATCGCTCGTCATTTGGATATGGCAGATCTGGGTCTTAAGAGTGAGCTTCAGGGAGCTTTCCCAGGGGGTAAATACAGACACTGTCTTGGTGCTCAGTGCAGGGTAGTTTTGGCAGCGGTGGCAGGCGGGACGGGGAGACTCTGAGCAGCAGGAACCGGCGTTGCTGGTGGGTGTGGGTCGTGCTCTGGGTGTCAGCGATGGTTGCTGGTGTGAGCGAGGGCTGGAGGCCGGTCTCCTCTGTGCTACACAGAAATGCACAGCTTGGACTGCCCAGGGGCTGCGTGAGCCTGAAATTGCAGATGCTCCTGTGCCAAAACCAGCGCCGCTTTGATCATCTCGAAGCTGCGATCCGCCCGGGAGCTTGGAGCCCGAGTTCTGCCCTGGCCGTTGCGTTTCCCTTCGGCACGGCTCTTTGCTTCAAGCCCGTTTTGGAACTTTGTTCTGCTTCTGTATAAGAGTCCCTCTGGTACCCGAGACACTTGCCAGGACACTTGTCCTGTGCTACCTTGGCCGTGATTTAGATGTCTCAGCAAATTAAATTCCCCTCGATGGGCATACCTGTCAGATTTTAATTTGGAAGTTTACTTTCTTTTTCATTGCACCAGCTGTGCCAGCAAGTCCTATCAGCTAAAACCGTTTCTGTTGTGAAACACCACTGCGGGGTTTTCAGCTGGTAATGCATGTAAGTGACCTGTCATTCTGTCCCCAAACGCCGTCAATCCCCTTCCAATTCCTTTAATTTGGGGGCAGCTGCTGCCTTGATGCAGACTTTTGGGGGGCTCCCTGCTTGTGCTGATTGGAGCCGTGACCTGTTGGTGGGGTGGGAGGAGAGCTGCTCCCACGGGGTTCTGGAGGGAGGCCCCCCCGTGCCCCCGGCCCCTCGGGCTCTGGCGGTGCCGGTGGTGGCCTGGGGCTGTCCAAAGCGGCTCTTGTTTGCCCGGTGGTGCCTCTCCGGGGTCCTGTCCTGAGGTGCCCTTGCCTGGCGTGCTCGGGCGGTGGCAGCAGCCCTGTGCACACACACGGCCATGTTTAGAAGTGGAGACAGCTTGTCCTTGGCTGCACTGGAAAACATTTTCTGTGTTCCCTGCTAGTGTTTCGTGCTCTCTGGATGCTGCGAGCTCCCTTAGGTCTGTGTTACAGGTTGCACAGCCTGAGCCGAAGGCATGTGCTTTGGGTTTTTGAAATCCAGTTGCATGCCTTGTGGTGGTTCTAGCCTTGAGCCCGGTCTGTGTTGCATTAGCCCAGCTCCTTCTCAATCAAGAATTAAATCAAAACAGTCCAACCAAGCACTTGGATGCTTTTGTTTGTTAAACCATTGGAAAGTTTAACAGAGCTGAAGACACAGCAATGCCAGGAAGATCTCGGTCTGTTCAAAGAGGTGGTTTTCCTTCCGTGGTTGTGTCACGGTGCCGGGGGGTCCAGGTGGGTGCCCGGGCTGTGGGGTGCACCGGGCTGGCTGTTCCCTGAGCCTCCAGTCTGAGGGGAGTGACCAGAGAGCTGCCGGGGCAGAGAAATATTTTCTAATCATCCAGCCGGCAGCCTGTAAGGAGATGCTTGGTGACAGTTCTGCAATGCAGGGACACGAGCCCCAGGTCTGTTCTCCCATCTCTGGCCGAGAAGATCACCGGGGCAATGCTAGGGGCTGCGCAAGCGCTGCCTGGAGGCTTGACCCTCCTCCTTGCTCCGCTCTTCTCTGCTCGTTCAGGATGAGGAGGTTTCGTTCAGAGTCGGACATCGGCGAGGCCCGGAGGCTGTGGGGAGCTGGCCCCCGCGCAGGCAGTGCTGGGGGTGCCCCCGTGAAAGGGCTGCTCCCAGCACGGCTCCATCCCCGCCCGCCCAGCCCTGCCCAGGCTTCAGGGTTGTGCCTCCGGCCAGGGCTGTGGGCAGAACAGAAATTCAGCTGGTTTTGCTGATAGGTGGTGTGACAGGTCCGGCCGGGGTGGGGCCGTCAGCAGCAGTGCTTGGGAATTTCTGCTTTAGAACAAAACCCCTCTGTTGGCTCAGGGAGCTCGAGTCTCGCCAAGGAGGTTCGTTGAAAGATTTCTGTCTTTCCTTCTGCAATTCCTGCTTCAAAGCGTTAACATCTTTCTCTGCCATTTCCTGAGATCCCGTAGCAGACATTGGATGATGGACGCATCCTGCTGCCAGAGGAATTC
>NW_009193904.1:3337-3675 GCF_000690835.1 Fulmarus glacialis
GAGAGGCCAATAAGGAAAGGGCTGTCCTGGAGCCCTGGCTGGTTTTATGGTGATGGCTTTAGAATAGCTGCTTGGAAAGTAGAGCAGAGCCATTTGGTTCCCTTCTGCAATTTCTTGGCGTGCTGAAGGAGCTGCCTGCTCAGGATTAGGCTGGGGCCGTCAGCGCGGGCACTGCCCGCAGCGGTGGCACAGACTAAACCCGTCCCGGTGTCACCCCAGCCTGCCGCAGCAGTGAGCGCAGGGCTGGGCGCGGGAGCCCTGCAGGGCTTGGCAGTGCCGCTCTGCGGGAGGTGCTGGCACAAAGTTGCTGCTCCCTTTTTTTACCTCTGTCAATGAGC
>NW_009193904.1:3992-4504 GCF_000690835.1 Fulmarus glacialis
GCCGGCCCTGGCCCCAGGCGTTGCCACAGACTAAACCCGTCCGGGTGTCACCCCAGCCTGCCGCAGCAGCGAGCGCAGGGCTGGGCGCGGGAGCCCTGCAGGGCTTGGCAGTGCCGCTCTGCGGGAGGTGCTGGCACAAAGTTGCTGCTCACTTTTTTTACCTCTGTCAATGAGCAGGAGGTATCTCCAGTGAGGCACCCAAAGTGCTGCTCATGCCCGAAAACCGTGGTTGCTGTACAGGCCGGGTTGGATTGCCAATGATGTGGCTGGGCACCCTTTGCTGTAACTCGGGGTGGTTAACACTTGGCAGTGTTTAAAATCTGAATTTCCATGTCTGATGTGGGTGACTGTGTCCTTTTAATCGTTTGGCCGCTGGCAGTTGTAGTACAGCTATCCTCAAATTGTGTCCACGTTTTCCGCTCTCTTTTACCCGCTTGCGATCTGGGAACAGCGCAAGGTCCTTTGCATCGGGCAGCCCTGTCCCGGGGACTGGCCTCGCCTGCTGAGTGACA
>NW_009193904.1:4853-5159 GCF_000690835.1 Fulmarus glacialis
AGTGCCACCAGCGTCTGGCATTGGTGTCGTGTCAATTGGCTCACGGGGACGGGGGCAGCCCAGCCGACCGCTGAGGAGCGTGGTGCTCACACCCTCCTCGCCCCGCTCGCCTTTGCATGCCGGCTCCGGATTAGTAATGGGCTGAGATTTTGGGTGGGGACAGTGCCTCTGCCCACTGAGTCACCGCTCGGCATCACGCCGGGCTCGGGAGCTGCCGGGGCCCAGAGCCGTCCCGGGTCAGGATGGACGCCAGAGGCCGTGGGAAGGAGCTCTGGGTGCGGCGACTCTTCTTGGTTTGGATCATCT
>NW_009193905.1:0-428 GCF_000690835.1 Fulmarus glacialis
GAGCTCCGGCTCCCCTCGACTCCGATTTTCTGCCTCCATTCTCATAAAAAGCCAATTCTTGCCACAAAGCAAGGGGCAGGTTCATCCCCTCTGAGACCCTCAGTGCCCACCTACCACCTACGTAGGGATGGGGCGGTCACAGGGATGCCGGCTGCTTTTTAGGGTCGGGCATCTTTGAAGGCACCTGCACCTCCTCTTCCTCGCTGGCTCCTGACGGATCGACCTCCCGCGGCCGAGCCTGAAAAGCCAGCGAGGGAGCAGCTCACCTCGGATGCCAGAGGAGCTGCCGCGGCGTGAACGGGACGAAATCCCCTCCCGGCACGAAGGTGCTGGCGCGCTGCTTTCTAGAAAAGCCATCCCAAATAAAAGCAGACATAGAAAACATTAGATTGTCAATGATGCTTTGAAACAAATTCAAGTTTATCATT
>NW_009193905.1:438-5827 GCF_000690835.1 Fulmarus glacialis
CGCGCGTGTGTGTGTCGACTTCATACGAACAGACAAGAAAGACGTTGTGAACTTCAAGCTCTGGATTGGCATGTCATCAGTTAGCATCCGCAGAAGCACCATCGGATACGGAAGAGTTAGCACCAGAGAGTTTGGAGGACCTAACTGATAACATGCGTCATTTGGAAAACCTGGGGACAGGTTGGGAATGGGCGGTGGGGGGACATGGTACAGTCCATTAGAAACAATACAAGGCAATTCATGAGTTTTCATACAGTACAATACAGTCACTGATCAATTAACCCTTTCAGTACAGTACATGACAAGTAACACTTTGCACCCTGTTAACACTAGGAAAGGAGGCTTTGGGCCAGAGGGAGGTGGCTCGGAGTTTAACCCTTCTGCCTTTTAATGTCACGGTCCGCGAATTGCTTCGGCTGCTTTTCAGACGCGCCTCCGTCCCACGCCAGCTCAGACTGCCCGTCCCCAGCCTGGCTCCCGGGGGGATGCGCTGGGGGACCGGGATGCCGCCAGTCCATCCACCCCCAGCAAGGTCTTCACCCAAATTGTCCTGGTTTGGCCAGGGAAATGGAGAGCCACCGCCCCTCTGCCCCGCGCCAGCCGCCAAACCGATGAGAAAACCTCAAATTTGAGTTTCCCTCCGGCCAATTCTGGTGCCAAAACACGCAGAAATGGTCCAGAGCTCGAGTCCCGGCGGCCCCAAAGCCAAACCCGCTTCTTCCCTCGGGTGTAGTGAGAACAGGGTCCATTGGAAAAGTGCTAAATTACAGTACATTGGCATTTCCATATGTCAACTATTGAACAGCAAAACAGATTGTTTGAAAACAGAATCAGTATCGTACAGTAAGTTCACACTTAATTCTTCACCGTTTCTACACTTGTAACACATGCATTTTATTTCCATTAGTTTAATGCCAGTAGGACCAACATCCTCCAGAACAATGATCTAACATTAAACAAAACTTCCTAAGAAAAATATTAAGCATCACATAAAGTTTCAGAAAAACCTGTTAATTAGCATCACAAGGTACTCAGATTTACATTTAGGAGTTTTCATGCCATGACTTTAAAACACCTTTTGGTTAATATCCTGGGGGGTGGGGGGAAACAAACCCAAAAAAACCAAACCAACCCCCCCAAAAAAGGAACAGTTGGGGAAATAATATATCTATCTATATGTATACACACACATACACACATGCACGTACACGCGGATAGGTGCATGGGTGTGTGCGCATTTTGAGACTGCTTCCTGCAATGCACAGTTGGTTTTGATAAACTTGACTCATTTCAAGGGCATTTGCATGGGTCCAGAAAGACTTCCAAGGAAACGAACTCTAAACTATCGAAGCAAATTAAAAAGTTTCTCTTGGAGAAAAAGAAAAGGTCGGTAAAACATCGCCTGTGTGTCGTTACAATGCGCTTCCCATGAGCTATCTTAAAACTCAAACAACTAAAAATCCCTACAAGTGCTTTTTTCCGCCTAAAAGGTCCTTCCAAAGCGAGAGGTGCTGTGCTAGGCTTTGCATTCGGGCCTCACGTGTGCCGTGCAGGAGAAAACGCTTACTTTTACCTTCCCGAAGGACGAGATGCCAACTGCAAGGGGCAATAAAACTACAGCGGCGGGGGGAAATAAAAAAAAAAAAGACCTGGTCCACGTCTCCCCTTTCTCGCGAGCTTAATTTCCAAGGACTGAAGGAGACCGGTGAGCTCGTGGTGGGGGGGGGTGAATTTTCCAAAGGGTTGACCTATGTCCTCGTGACAGCGAGCGGGATGTAGGCTCTGAGTCACCGAGGTACTTTCTGAAGCGGCTGTCCCCTTGGCCGTTATCATTTTGTGGGGCTCAGACATAGCAGCAACATCACCAGGCGCTATTTCTTTAAAGCTAGATTTGCAGGGTGAACTTGGCTGGGGGGAGAAAGAAAAAAAAACAGAAAAATCTGGATTCTATTTACATCTCCATTTTTAAATCCAACGATAGAGGATATACGAGCATAATACTTCGGGCTGTTCAAGGTTTGTGTTTTTTAACCACCTTCAGTTCCCACTGAATACCCAAACCCATGAAGGTCTGTTGAAGAAGGAAGCTTGAATTGAACCCAAGCAAAACCAGCCACCAAAACTGGAGTTGGTCGGGAAAAATACTTCATCTGCTGCAAGAAGCAAACCCAATACACCTATTTTTTTTTGTTGCTGAAGGTTATTTCCATCGTGTCCGCTTGCTAGCAGTGAAGGAGGAGACCTAATTCACTTCTCTCCATTCAAACCGATCGTGCTGTAGCGGCGGGGGTTATCCATCAAGTGTCACCGGGGATAAACTCCCATCAAGGAGTTTATTGCCAGAGAAGGACTTGGATCGACTATCGGCTCGTCAACGAGGACGAGCAGGAGTCCCGGGTGCGGGTACCCCAGCGTGAAGGAATCGCAGCACTCTCGCCATCACCGTGATTTATTTGCTGCTATGGAAAACCCACGAGGGCTTTTAAAGAATCAAAATACCATCAGTTGGTTGAGAGTGGATGGTTTGGGACATCAACATCTGGATTATTCTGCATCCCAGGGATCATCATCCCATTTCAAATCCTAGAGATATATGATAATGTTTACTACAAACTCTACCCTACTGATTTCTTTCCGGCAAGGGAGCTCTGGCCCCCAACCATCCATACTGAAATACCACGGGAATTTAACAAGAACAACAATGCACCTCTGAATTGCCTCCTAACAGGAGGCCTGATCAGCTCCTAACACCGCTTTCAAATTCAACAGCAAACCCCATGGTTATTATGCTCCATCTTCTAAATCATCTGTAAGTCCTTTTATTTAAAAATACCTTTTGTAGTTTAAGCCCACAATCAATCTCAACAGCACTTTCAGTACAGGCACAATGATGGCTTTTATTGCAATGGCCTCCTAACACAAGGCCTGATCAGCTCCTAACACCGCTTTTCAAATTCAACAGCAAACCCCATGGTTATTATGCTCCATCTTCTAAATCATCTGTAAGTCCTTTTATTTAAAAATACCTTTTGTAGTTTAAGCCCACAATCAATCTCAACAGCACTTTCAGTACAGGCACAATGATGGCTTTTATTGCAATGGCTTGAGCGCAGTCTTTATTGATACCAGCATCTCAGACTGGTTTTAACTTCGCTGTCCCACGGACTCACCCTGCTAAGGCAGACCGGGGTCTCATACCGAAACGGAGAGCGTCTGCCCTACACTTCTCGCTCCGGGTCTGCTTCGCGTCCTGCGGTCCGCTCAATTCCAAGTGTAAATTAGGCGATCTTGCACCATTCCGATCCCTTTTGAGACTTCTCCTGTATCTTTGGTGTTTTTAAAAGCCATGCGCTTGGGTCTCCGGATGACCTCAAAGTTTACAACGACCACGTCTGCCTGGACGCCAGTGACTTAGGTGTTCGTTCTCTTGTGTAAAATAAGCTTGGATGGGTTTAGTTCCCTACTTTATAAAATCGCTAACAGATATGTAATGGAAGTCAGGCACCAGACAGTGGTCACATACACCTCAAAATTATCTTCTGATGGCCCCTAAGTAATTAACACCGCGCCTAAGAGGCTAAATAGACTGGGGAAAATAAACAGTTCAAAACTCAGTGCTAATAGTACTTACAAAAGTGCAGTGCTCAATATAGTCAGAAGCAAAGTGACTACTAGTACTTAAAGTGCTAGTTTCAATGTCGGTTTGGTTCAGTGTCCGAAACACGGGTAGAACGTGGGGGATAGCCAGGGGTGAAATTAAAAACAGACAGCACTGCAACTGCACATGCCACACCAAAAGTGCTTCAAATCACACCATCGCGGAGAGATGCATAATGCTACGGCTCAGCTTGTGAACACATACGAGCAAACGACTGACACCTTTTAGGTTACGATAAAGAACAGCTCCATTAACTCCATCACTACAAACCCATTCAGAAAGCAAGTGGTCACAGCTTACGGAAAAAAAAAAAACCACCACCCCAAATCCAAGAGTCTCTCGGAACATTTACGCGTCTTTGCAACTATGATACTCAAAGTCTAGCAAAAGCAACCCTGGAAAGCCTGCCCAGCGTCTGCAACAAGCTTCGCCGATGCTTATCATGCACTTTACAGAGGAGTCGCGCCGCAGACTGCCTCCTTTTACACGCTATCTTACAGTTAGCCTATTTACCTATTTATTTGTGGTTTGCTTTTTTGTTTTTTGTAGCTTTCTGACTACGCATTAAGCTGGCTTTTTTCTCTTAACCACCCTACCAGTCGAAGGACAATTAATGCAAGAACAAGACAACGAAGGCAGTCTAGTAAATACTGACGTTCCTAATGTCCTGTCCTCATTTTCATGAAGGAAAACACTCCGGAGAAGGACTTTGGATCGGCACGCTCCTGGAAAGAGGCTGGAAAAGGAGGATTCATCCCAACCGATGTCAGGCACTTCCCCTTTCTCTCTTTAAACACACGCTTCCAACCGACTGCCCCGTCGCCTGGTCCAGCTGCTGACATCTACTTTTTTGTTCCCTCGCTTTGAGCTGCAAGCCCAACCCTACCTTTATACTCGTGCCGGACAAGCAACGACTCCGCTCGCTGGAAACGGGGTGCAGGAAATCTCCCCGCTAAGGTCTGCGTCGGTCCCAGTCCTCACCCTGGGCTGGAAGCGGATCCGTGCAAGCTGGGACATTGCCAGCAGTGCCCTGCCGCCCCCTTACCTCGGGAGCTCAGCGCTTGCGAAAACAGGGTGTTTTGTCCCAAAACGAAAGTGGCAAATGAAAAAGGGGAAACCAGACCTTCAATTCTCACTGTGTTTCAGTAGGCACCCCAAAAAAAGGTCACTGAATAGCGTAAGTGGCTCCCCAGGCGCCGCACCCATCCCCGTCAACTCTCCCAAGCGCTGTGCAAGGCAACGTCTGGCTGTCCTGCATCTGGAGCGTCTGAGCCGGGTACAAGTGTTTTTTTACGGAGAAAGCTCTTTTTAAAACAGAAATATCGGCTTGCTGGAGTTGGCAGGGTATGTTGGGTGTGCTTCAGGTACAGCCGCAGACATTTTCCTAATCAGAGAGCAAGCGCTAAGGAGATGCTTCTTCAGATAACGCTAATACCCCAGGGGAGAAAAAAAGAGTTACAAACCCAGGTCACTTATTTCCACTACTGCCACAAAGACCTGTATTTAAACAAGCAAAGAGCAAGGTCGCGCATCTAGGGGCTATGGATGTAGATCCACCTTTGCAGACATAGAACTGGAGAGAAAGGAGCCTGGAAAAGACGTGGGAGCTGGAAAAGGGCAGTGCGAGATTGGCGGTGTGATTTCTGCAGGCGTACAGTGGGGAAACGCAACTATCTCAATCCACAATCCAGATAAGAACACCGCTGAAATGATCATAGAATCATAGAATCA
>NW_009193906.1:0-14855 GCF_000690835.1 Fulmarus glacialis
CTGCGCCCGGCCCCAGTTCCCCCAGCCTGCTCCTGCGCTCCCCGCGGGGCGAAACAGCTCGCCATGGCTCCGAGATCCGTTCTGCACCCCACGCCAACCATCACGGTGTGTGCCCTCCTGCCCGGGCTAGCAAACAAAACCCACGGCAGGGGGGGTAGCGGGGTGCTCAGGGCCACAGGTGGCACCCAGGCTGGGTGCGAGTCAAAATGTGTCCCTGTTCCCTTTCCATCGCCCGCCCGTCTGCCTAGGCTGCGTCCCACCACGCGTCGGAGAGGCTGTGCACAGGGGTTCGTGCGTTGGAGGGAACAGGGTCGGTCCCAGCTGAGATCCCCGGCCAGGTTCTCCTGTGCTACAGCCTGGGGACATTCATGGGAAATGGGTCTCTGCTACTGTCAAGAAACAAAATTTAGGGAGGGAAAGTGGGTCATGGAAAATTCCCAGCGCTGGTGCCTTCTCTGATACCCAGGTACCTCCGCAGGGCACAGACCTCTCCATGATGTCAACCCTCTGACAGCTACAGGCGTCTCCATTACAGACACCAAAACCCCCCACCACTGACCAGTGCTGGACCAAGCAGAGATTGTTTGCCACCAAAGCAGAGCAAGTCCCATGGAGCAGGAAAGGCAGAGTAGTCCAGAAGGAGACATTCCCTCCAGCAGCTCGTCGCAGGTTACCAAGTCAGGCCCTGAACAGCAGCCGGCCTCTTTGATCCAGAGCTGAGAATGGGTTCATAGGAAAGGGGGAGGACAGAGGAAGGTGCCTGTCATCCCCTGTCACCCTCCCGGCCTGCTATGTGCAGGGCAGGTTGGGTCATGAGCGCAGCCGCTCCTTCCCCATCCTGCACGCAGCTGCAGGTTTTCCTGCAGAACAGGTTTTCTGGTATTAGTGATACCGCTGCTGCTTTCTGTCTTCCAGTCCCACCCCCCCCAGCGCTGAGAAAAAAAAGGAACAAAGGTGGCGACAATATCATAAAAGACTGTAAAAAAAAAGAAACTGCAGCAGTTAGTGCTTTGCGCTCGTGAAGCACCGCAGCTCCCCAGTGCACGTCACCAAACGCCCCCAGAAGAGGCTCTCATGACCGACAGGTACCTGCTCTCCCACTTCTCCTCCCACCAGGAACACTCAGTTCCCCCTCAGTGATTCAGATAACACCACCCCCTTGCCTGGGACAAGCCTTTTGGTATTGCAAAACAGGAAGGCCTCACCGGTTGCCTCTCACTCCTCCACCACCCACATACCACAGCCACCTTCACCTCCCGGCTTCCTGCTCGCTGACCTGGACCAGGATGCAGCCAGCCGTGCCCGTGGTGCTGAGCCCGGCTTCCCTCGTGCCTCCCTCCCAGCCTGCACGCTCTTGCCCTCACCAAGGGACTGGTCCCGAGCAGACCTTTCATCCGGGCACCCAAATCTGGCCATGCAAAACTGAAAGCATCTCCAGGTCCATGCAAGTGAGGAGATTCACCAGGACTGGTTAATGGTTAGCTGGCTGTGCAGCTCCGGGGGCTTCACGAGCACCTCCTTTTTCCTATGGCATTTGTTTTGCCAAAGTCAAATGCCTTGCTCCTGTCTTCTGGCATCAGGATTGACCAGGAGGACTCATCACCCCTCATCCCCTTTATTTTTCATCATCATGAGGAGCACACAGTTAATTAGTTCTGCCTACATGTAAGGACATTTTATTGTGGTTTTTTCATCCCTGGACTCTTGACTTCAGCAAGTCTTGCTGCTAGCTAAAAACTTTGGCTGCAAGGTGAAGGTGTTGTTCTTTGGTGACCTCCGTTGGGTAGGATCCAGCCCACTTTCCTTACAGAAAGGTTTCCCTTCCCTTTTTCTGTACCGCTCCACCTAAGTGGGGACTTTCCTCTTCTGACAGCAGCTTGAGTGGATGCGGTTACCACCTTGATCTGATCTCAGGGGACCTGGCTGACATCGCTCATCTCGTTTAAACTGGTTCTTCGGATTTTATTAAAAGTCCACCGATAGTCAATGACCTTTTCCTTAAAATTGTCCCTTCTGCATTCTGGATCTTACATGGGAGTCTTTCAGCAGAATAAATGGAAACTAAAATCTAGCCATCCTTTTCATGGAGAAGGCATGGAGAATGCAAACTCCTGGATTAAACATCAGGTGATAAATAAGAATCTAAGAGATTATTTAAAATCTCGTGACTTTCCCACACAGAGCAGTATTTTCCTGTCATCGCAGCTGTGCTTCTGCTTCCCGTTGCCCCAATGCGTGTGCTTGCCCACCGACCGTAACCACCCCAAGCCCCACAGCACGTCCAGCTGGGACCGCTGGCTGCTCCTCTGGCTCCTGATACTGAGTACGAGCACAGGCTGAAGAAACAACGAAGGCAGGAGATGGAAGCCTTTAAATCCAGGTTTCCCAGCCTCAGAGACCACGTGAAAAACTCTTAGTCTCTATTTAATCTTTTCCTATGTGAGCTACTCTGTTCACAATTTGTATACCTGTAACTTTATCCATAAGAGTGATTATTAATTAATTAATATTTTACTAACAATTGCCTGACAACACAGGGATGGGATTCTCCTGGGGAAATATGCTTTCCTCATGTTTCTTTTAAAGATGCCAGATGTCTACCTTAATTGCACAGATACAAAGCCAAACTCCATTGACGTCAGTGCTGTTAGCTGGGTTTTATTAATATCAGGTAGATTAAAAATCAGCATCAAGCAAAAATTCAGAGAGAATAATACAACACCCACACAAACCTCCCGCTGGGGAGTTCCTGGTGCTGATACTTCCCTTATCTGCAATGTATGGCTGAAGTGCCTGTGACCCTATGCTCAGACCAGAGCTCTCCTTTTTGCATCATCTCTTCCCCTCTTGAGAAAGAAAATGCTGTGCAGAAAATGCATCTAACATCACGGTAATGAGATAAGATTAGCAGTGGGAAAAACAGCACTCTCCAGCTCCAGCCTCAGAAAATGTCAGGGTCCTGGGAGCAGGAACAGGCTCTGCAACCTCTTCCCCCACCTTGCAGGTGCGTGGCTGCCTGGGCTCAAGGTCAGCTCCGGTATGATGCAGCTGAAGTAACCCTGGAGCTGAGTGATGCGGAAGGAGCAGCGTGACAAAGAGGTGGGAGCAGCTGTGTCCAGGGCCTCCCTGCCTCGGCGCGGGAGCTGCTTTTAGCGTTGGGGTGTCTGTGAAGCTTGCGTACCCGCGGGGGCATGCCTGCGCCCAGCCACAGGCCTTGCTGATCCCAGCCTTGCCTTACTGACCTGGCTTCCTGGCTTCAGCCTGGACCTGCCCCGTCATCACTGGAAGCTAATGGCATCCCATTTACAGAAACCCAGGACACAGATGTTGGCTGAGGATAAATTACTGAAGAGCCTTAGCTATTTAATAAATACCAGCTTGGAAGCACATGCAAGTAGACAAACTGACACCCATAAAAATGGTTTAACATTTACTGGATTTACCTGACACTCATCACAACAGAAGGAACGGTTCCCTCTGTTCTACTGACAATGATCGGGTGAACCCCTCTTTCTTGGGTTCCTAACCCAAGATATCAAAGATTTTCTTCTTTTTCCTCCGGAAAACATTAAGGAGTTGCAGAATTTTACTGAATTGCAGCATCATCTGAGTGCTGGGACCATGTCCTTGATGGATGTCAATCGGAACAGCTCTAAGGAGGCTTTGGAGATACCCCAGTGCTGGTCCGCACTAGGTGAGGAAGTGATGTCCTGGGAAATCTGGTCAGCAGCCCCAGAACAGCTCCTCACCAATTCCAGGTCTGGAGACAGACTCTGACACCTCCATGGCAGCAAGATGATTGTCTTCAAAATGAAAAACATGGACAATGCCAGCAGCCCGTCAAGCACATAAGTAATCCCAATGGCTCTAAAAACTTTGTAAGAGTTAAGCTGAAAGTTAAGCATGAAAACGGTATTTCACAGATAAGGCTTTGAAGAGCATTGTTTTCAAGCTGCTTTTTATTGTCTTTACTTCTGGGTTTTCTGTCCCACATCTTCATGGTTCAGTGGTGTTACTGAATGCCAAGGAGTCAATCTGCAGCAACAGCCCTCCAAGGCTCTTTTGGAGTAATTAGTTTGAGAAGAAAATATCTGCCACAGTTTGGAAGACTAATTGGTGGGTCAGCTACTTCTGTTCCATCTCTCCTTGCCCTTTCCATTCAGTGGTTTCACTGGGAGCCCAGAATTGCTGTCATCTTTATTACTACCCTGTAGCAGCCCTCAAATGAAAGGACATCTTTGTTACAGATAGCTACATTAACTTTTTTTCAGTGATACCTCTTCTTTTCAAACATCAAGGCTCAGAACTTGCACTGAAACACACCCACGTACTAAGCGTTATTTATTAGAGTTATAAATCAACTCTTTTAACTCTATGGTATATCTGGCCAGCAACAAATCAACCAAGCTGTTTGACATGGGTGGAGGTCAGGATCGTTTAGTGAGCATCTCAACCCAAAGAACAAGGAAGATTTTAGCGGGGAGAAATGATAGCCTCGTGGTAATGCCTCACGCAAGTGACCCCGCGGAGTGGACTGCACTCTGTTTAAAAAGCTGACCTCTTTGGGAGCGTTGCATCGCAGTTGCACTGGCTGGGGCAGCCACTACCACAGCAAGGGGAAATAAAGAGCGTTCAGCACATTACTATGCCTACTGCAATACCTTCAAATCACTTTTCCCTTTAGTAACTGCCTCGCTACAAGCCTGAGCTCTACACTCTCAGGAGCAAAAAGCGTCCTTTTATATAATAGATCTCTACCATATCCAGCTGAGTGAGGCCCTGGCCTCTAAGGACAATTTTTAGGCTCTCATTGATAAAAGTAAAACCAGGCAATTTTACTTCTTATACGCACAACAACAATCAGGATTTCAAACCACGATTGAAGCTGCTGAGCTCCTTTCATCTGCTTGCGGTGCTGTCCCAAGCAAAGCCCTCAGCTGGAAGCTCCCCGTTGTGCTGGACGAAGAGAAGCCACTGATGAAGGCTGCTGAGTTGCGGTAAAGCTCCCGATCGCAAGCTCCTGGAGGGAGATGAAGGTTTGTGAAGCCAAGGCTAATGGACCTGCCGCTAGACCTTCCCCCTGCCAAATCACAGCGATCACGCTGAGGTTTTTAAACAGAGAGACTGTGCGGTATGAAGTGAGGGAAATCACTCAGCACTTACTGTTCCCTTCCCAGGTGCCAGGAGTCTCTTTGAAGTTTCCAGCAGATTGTATCTAAACACCAACTTGCCTTTTGAAGATGTACTTGTTACTTTTAATCAGATAGCAGCCGCAATAAATTCAAAGACTCAGGAAACTTCTAAATCAGACTTCTTCCTTCCCTAACACCCATTTTTATTAGCTGGTGGAATCCTTAGTTAACAATCTGAGATGGAAACAGCAGTATGTATGTGAAAATAGGGTAAGAAGCATAACTCAGTGCCAGGAATTTCATAGTTAGCGGTGGCCTCAGTGCTTCTAGAAGCCTCCCCCTTGCCTGAATATTAGGGTACCATGTTATAATACACTTAATCTGACCCACCTGTGGGGTGCTACAGACAAGACCACTTTCACTCCCTATACGCTCCCACCATGTTTACCCCATATCTACCATCCTGTAGCTTTGCTATCAGTTCACTGATCCTACAGAAAACTTTTTTTGGTGGATTTATTTCCTAGTTTCCCTACGAGGGAACAAGTCTGTCTTGCTCGTCACTACATCTTGGGGTGGGAAAGAAGAAATTATCCCATTTGGTGGCAGCCTGCAACTGTGATCAAGTCTGCTCTAAAACGAAACTAACTACACCCTAAATGAAACTTCACTGGCTGGTAGCAGCCAACACCATGCAACATGTACTTCAGACAGAAACTTTCTGGTCACATCCTAGAGACGCTATCAACCCAGATCTGCAAAGCTGCACCTGCAGACCACCAGCATGGACCAACTGACCAGTTTGGTAAACCACGCTGACCTATACTAGCTAAGAATCAGGCTTAGAGAATCAGGAGAGGGTACTGCCGACGCTGCAGAGAACGCTCTCGTGCAGTTAGTTAAGGGGCCCACAGCATTTCTCAACTTCGCGGCTCAGACACACTCCTGGGAAATGGTAAGGCTTCTCATTATTCCCTCCACAAGCAGGAATTCTGCTCAGAAAGGTAAATCCTGCTCTAACCCCTACCCAAAGAACTAGCCCGACGTACAAGCACCCACCTCCCACTGCAACAGGTAAGCGACTACCAGGGAGGCACAACTCGAGGAAGAGAAGTCTTATACCCAAATCACCAAGGTGACTGGGAGATACCGGGGAATGATTTCATCTTCTGGGTATTGCTAATGCCCAACCTGTTGATACAAGCGAGCAGGAAGCCCCAGGCTGAAACCTTGCCTCCAACTAGACAGTGTTTTTAACCCTTCCCTCTCTGTCACCACCCCTGAAGTTCTAGCCTTTTGCTTTAAAAATGTTTCACAGATTCTAGTCTCTTGGTTGCTACCCTCATGAACTAAAACCCACCTAAACCGTTTTCTACAGCAGTACCAGGCAAAAATTATCAGCTCTATAACAGCTACACTGTTTTTTTTTTCAGAGGATCTCAACCTGCCAGATTCTGCTTCCAGCCTGGCACACAAATGCCACAGTGGTGTCCACACAGCTGTTACACAGGGGAGGCACGTGCCTGCACTGGAAGTATCTTCTGGAGAGGTCACGTGGGGATTAATAATCCATCTTCCAAGTTCCCAACAAGCGTAACGTTTGACCTATTTTTGAAATACAAACCCAGTTTAAACAGAAAGCAGAACAAGTGTTCTTTTAAGAGGGGAAAAAAAAAAGCCACAACTAAACCTGCATTTAAATTAAAAGTCACACTTTTGTACTACTGCAATAGAACACCTACCTAAAATAAAACAAGAACACTTCCAAATGCTTCATGGCTTCACCCATGAACGCTCTTTGCCACATCTGCCAGTGCCAAATGACAATTTGATGCCTGGGCCACATGCAACGCAACAGTACGTTCGCAGACCTACACCCCACTGTTTTGGAGAGGAGAACCTGCAGCTCCAGTCACCACTATCATAACTAGCAAACAAAAAATCTTCCCCTTCATCTAAGTAAGTTCTGCTAGAACAATTTGATTAGGAAAAGCTGTTCACTATGCACTGGAGCCTCCATCTCCCAAAACTTGTCATACTGAATCTCACAACAATGGAAAAAAAAGAAAAAACCCATTGTCACTCCCTCGCCAGTCTTGTTTTCTAGAGCAAAAGGCTGTTTAGGGCAACAAAAAGCGCCTCCCCAAAACCCTGCACTGTCCCATACTCCTGGGCCAAAGTCCATCACTCACCACATCACATCAGTTTCCCAATTTAGGTGGACTAGGATTCTCCTTGTACTGTTTCTAAAGGAACCGGGTATCTCAGCGCTGGCATCAAGGATCTACAGACCTCACTTCCAGAGCTACACAAGTTGGCTTCAGGGGCTCCTGTGCCCGAGGCCACGGACCATGCCCTCCTCCCCACCCCACATCGGATGGAGCAGGGTGCCCATCTCCTCTGCTGGTGACACTGCACAGCAGTGCATGGGACACAGCCAGCCGTTCAGTGGCAGTGCATGCTAACTGCAGAGGTACCGGTTTCCTCAGCTCTAGTCAAAGCACTAAAACCTGTATTTAATGGAACTGTTGAAAACTCCAGAAAAAAAAAAAGCCACCAAATTTACATAGCGAACACCAGTGGAAGTTTTTGTTAAAAAAAGCCTGTAAGGATCAGAATCTAGACAGCTGCCTTCTGTTTGAAGATGCTGGCATCTGAACACTTAGATTACCCAACACCTGCTTCTAGCCCAGGTTTCAAATCTCCACTGTTGAAACAGCCTCTAAGCTATTTTTTATTGTCTCAGTCAAGAGATTTCTGTCATTTTGTCTCAAACTTTGCACGTTTCATTAAGTTGTGTAAATACTTACTTGGGAAAGAAATAAGGGAGTTCAGAGTCACAAGTGAAGACTGACCAAAACCAAATCCTTTATTTCCACAACTGTATAAATGTGCTCCAAGTATGTGTCCAACACAAGTTAGAAAAACAAAATAGAACATGCCAGTTGCAAACTAGATCAGTTCACCAACGTGCTGACTCCTTGGTATTAGGCTTAGTTAGACAAGACCAGTCACAGTAAAAAGATACATTTTAGAGTACAAAGAGTAGCAGGATGTTAAGCCATTTCAGCTTGTGCACATACAAGTCACACTTCTGGCAGAAAATGCAGAGAAGTTTGCATTATTATGCTGGAAGCTACGTTGCATCACTTTAAATGGCATCAATATCAATATCGTCATCTTTATTGTTTGCAGGCTTCACAGTTTCAACTTTAGGTACACTGGCAGTTGTAGAGTACACCACCTGTGGAGAGAAGACACTTATTTTACTATAGCACCTACTGCCATCCTTAAGCACTAGAATAGTTTCAACATCAGGAGTTGCAACACCCACTCTCGCTCAACAGCCCTCCTGTCTATTGCCATGGACTGCTTAACACGCTGCTCCATGCTCTGAAATGCACCGCACAGCACCTTCCAGTACAAGCATTAATATTGTCTAGGAAGCCTGAGTTCAGGCTGCTGAAACTGTAACTACACCTTAATATCTATCCTTAGAAGGCAGAAGCGTGCATGTGTGTCTGTAGGAAGCAGGATCTCATACCCAGGAACAAGAGTAGGTACTCCTGGGACGAGAACAAACAAAAAAATCACCCACATGTAAAAAAAATCCCAGCCACAGTCAGCTGGAGTGTAGCTAACAGATCTTACCTAAGCCTAAACTGTGAGGAAAACATCCATTTGTTCTTTAAACAGCTTTTCTAACAAACTCGCACCCACTAACTCCTCTGAAGCACAAGGTTTTACATACAATACCTCTTCTCAATCTTCTACTATATAAACTACCACTGTGCAAGAGACTGTACCATTCCACAATGATGGTCTTTGGCCATTAAGATGCACTCGTACTGTTACAAAAATGATCTTAGGTAAACCACTATATGTAGCAAAAACACTCTGACAAATCATTAGAAGTGAGGTGTTCCTCCAGTTCCCAACACGCACAGTTAATACGTGAAGTAAGCTATTTTATAGTGCACCAGGACAAAGTACAAGGCTTAAGCGTGCAGGAACAGTGCAACCTTGGAGTTGTTTACAGTGAGCCTTTCCCACCTCTATGTTTTCATCTTCATCCTCTTCTTCATTACCGGAAGATTCTTCTTCAGCTTCCTTTAGCCATTTAATAAATGGTTCTGCTTTGACACGGATTTCTTTGGCAAGCTCCTTTGAAACATATTTCTTTGAGGCCTGAAAGACAGAAGTACACACACTTTGCTTGAACGCTGAAGGAGTTTAGATCACATCACACCCAAATACAGCAGGAGCCTTAGAACTTAGAACTCTAACCTCACCCCACTGCCTTAACAATGCATTTTTGAAAGGGAGGTTGCTCCCAGACAGTAACTTATCTCAGATTAGTTGTTTAAAGACATCTGACAAGAACCTACCCCAGAACCCAGATGCAGGATGCTGTATTTAGGTCGTTAGCTGGTACAGTACATGAAATACTACCCCCTACCTTTTCTGCCCAGCCAAGGATGACTTCTTCTTCCAGAAGATCTGCATCATACATTTCCTTCAAAATATGTGGTATTTTAGAAATAAGCTGAGACTGATGCATGGCCACCACACACTCAAAGCCATGGAGAAGGTACCTCTGAGCCTTCTTGTTGTTGTGGCAGAACTAGAATTGTGATAAAACCAAAAGCGATTAAATTAGGTTTTTTTCCTCTCCAGAAAGAGCTGAAGTAGTGGTTTCAAAAAAAACCAAAACCACAAAAAACCCCCAAACCACTACAGAAAGCCTTCTTCCCCACAGAACCAAGCAATCCAGAACTTAGTCAAGTAGTTGCTACAAAAACCCAACACAAAGTTGTTACACTGGGTGCAGAAGAAGAGACTGCTTACACGAAGGAAGTGACGTCTGTATTTCCTTATCTGTTCACGAATCTTTTCGTCAAAAAGGACTTCAGTGAGAACTAGAGGGCCCATAGCCTTTACATCCAGTCTCTCTGCTTCTGCTACAATGTCTTTGTCAGAAGTATCAATGACACCTTCTTCCTTCTTTTTCTACAAGACAGAACAGGTAGAAACATTTTAAGGCTACTGAGGTCTGCGTCAATGCTCTACTGCACCACTTCCTTCCCCAGCACTGATGGAACCAGTACTTTGGTAGAAGCTTAAGCAGCTTGCTCTGACATCTCCTCACCAACATTTTATACAACTACAGCAAAGTGCCTACCAAGCAAACCACCAGAGAATATTTACCTTCACAAAATCAAATAGTATGTTGACTCTCTCCTCCACTGTTCTTTCCAGGTCTTCACTAAGTGTGAGGTTCTTTGCATGGTCACTGATTTCATCCATTCTACGCCGCTGGGCTTCTTCTGTTGTGTCTTCACCCCAGTCATCATCATCCTCCTCCTCCTAAAAAAACAAAACCAAACCGAATCAAGAGATTCATACAATGTCACTACAAGCTTAGTAAGAGATGACTGTTGTTTCTAGATACAGCCTTGAGAACATTTTTATAAACAAGTATTTTTGACTTTTCCCTAAAGAAAGGGTTACACTATGATTGGCAAGTCAAAGATGATGGAGAAAGGGTAAATGTAGGAAAGAAGTAATGGAAGCTACACGTGTTTGTAGCCATCCGTAGGGTTACTTAAGTGTGTGTTTTATTACTCTACCTAGTACACTCAAGAGGTATTTCTTTCCAGGGACCTGGATTGTAAAGGGTATGCAGCTTTCACTTAGCAAGGAGCACACATACTGTTACGGAAGAGTTGATGAAGCTGCTACAGAGGGGAGACAGGGATACTTCTATTCCAGCAGTCAAGTTCTGGATACAGTAAGAACTTTCAGGGCAATGTTGACTTGCAAGGAATACCAGTGATTTAAAGTTTTAAATCAGAGCAAGACACCACACCCCCCTCATCTCCCCACTTTCCCTTCTACTTACCACAACCTGTGGAGGAGTAATCTCCTCTGGTGGTGGGGGTGGAAGTGTCTCATTGCTGGACACAGAACCATTCTCTTTGTCCTTGCCTTTTCTGTTCTTCTTTTCCTTTTCTTTCTTTCCTGTACCAGTGTCACCACTTTCTGCAAGTGAATTTTAGTCTTTTAGCCTTCTTAAGTTCATAGAATAAAGTCCCTCCCTCTAAAGTCCCTACTGCATCTCTGCCAAATCCTCATTTCAAAGACGTAAGGTTGTCCAAGTCCATATAACAGGTGACCTCACAAAGTAGAGACCCCTGGAATAGGTTAGACTTTTCTATTCTAGCAAGCTTAAATTGCAGCAGGCAACTGGATGCTTACTACAGAGTGTTGCTTGCACAGAACAAGTACATCACAGTTAGCATTTACTACGCTGCTGTTACTTCCTACCCTTTTACTTCATGCCAACTTAAAAGGTAAAACTGCTGCGAGTACCTGCTGATTAGCTCTCCTCCCACTAAGTTTTGTCCTGCATAGGCAAATGCAACTCTTCACAGATACTTCTACTTGGGAAGGATACAGGATCACAAGGGAAGAGACTGCTCATATTGATAAGCACTTCATACTTCATCCTACAAACATACTCTAGGAGCATGCTGGAGCCTTTTCACACTTTAACTAGATGCAAGCTATTTGTTTTTCTACTTCATTAACAGCACTCACACTGAAGAAGTTCCCTTTACCTCCACCAAATACGGAAACACACTTACCAGGTGGGTTTTTGAGAATGAACGTGCAGAGTTTATGGTTTGTGTCAAGCATGCCTCGATAGCCACAGGCTTTGCAAGAGTTACCTATAGTTTGTTTCTTAGGATTGACATGCTGTAAAAAAAGAACAGCCTCCAGTTAACATACCACTTACAAAACAATTATGCATTAAAGTCTAAACCTGATGTTTACATTATCATCCCACAGCATTAAGCCAGAGGTTTAAATACTTTACCACCCCCAACAGAGCAAGTTTAGAAGTAGTAATTTAGCTCACAAGTTTTGAGCTGTTGGAAGTCTAAAACCTTCCCAAGGGGGGCGGGAGCATACTGGATTTTCTCTTCATAGATATTCAAGTCAGCTATTAACTTTGCACCACTTCCATAAACATCTAGTGAGGTGTTTCCATAGTGTTACCATTACTACAGATGGACAGCACTCACCAGATCAGTTTCAGGATTCTCACACTCAGGACAGAGAACAAATTTTTTAATGAATCCATCCAACATGTCTTGCAGCTTATTCGCCTCATGAGATCCATTGACAATGTAACGGTCATTCTTAACATCAAACTGGGTCTGTGCTCCCAGCTCACAACCAAAAAATTTGGTAGGATCTGTAAAGAAAGTATAATAACCACCACTGTCCTCATATCTTCACTGTGATTTTTAACAGCAAGTAAATACGCCACTGCTTCTTTCTGGTCATTATTTCATCCTGAGATGATCACATTTCTTTCTTACAAATCTTGAAAGAACAGTATTAATTAACGCTTTATTAGCTACTTTAACACTACCACTTTAAATACAAAAGCATAAAAAAAAAAAAATGTTGTCACTCCAGACTACTTACACGTTGGAGGCCGATTAAGCGCCTTTGCAACGTCAACCATGTTGACTATAACTGTCTTTATTCCATTTCCTTTGCCCTCCACCTAAAGAAAAAAGAAGTGTTTTAAGATTAAGTGACTCAACAGCCAAAGCCAGTATGTATTCCCCATTTCACTACATCAAAGTTCTGCTTTGAAGTGTGTCTTCTTAAAAAAGCTAATGTGCACTTAGTCTGGACAGAAAGGAGCAGACATCCTCCTTGCCCTGTAACTGGCTAAACATTGGTATCGTTACCTCACACCTCTATTTCTCTTCTATTAAGACAGGAAGTCATATAAAGCACTACCCACTTACCACTAATGGTTAGTATGTTACCTTGGCAATCAGACGGGGCATTTTGTAGCGATAGAACTGATCTGAAACACTGCGGTTGACGTTGACAGACATTTTGCCTTATTAGTAGCTTTATCAATAAGATGAAGAGATCTTTGATTGCAGTTTTTTGGTATCTTCTGTCTGGAGAAGACGGGATGACATAAACGACTGCAAGAGTTCTCGGTCTCTGACATGAAAAAATTTTCGCCACTGAGGCTGTAAGGTTCTTGCTTGTACGCTATGTTTCCCCAATACAGGTACCAGTGGCTGCGCAACAGCTCTGTAAGTGTTAATAAACAGAAAAGAAATTAAGTTTATCTTAATGTGCACCAATCAGATTTTGCTACAGAGCTATAAAAGGGACTGTATTTAGGGTGAAAAGAAGAAGAAGAAAAAAAGTACATTCTTTATGCTATGGCTTTCTTCAATTTGTGGAACTGAGAACAATAGCCTTGAATTGTAGTTAAGTAACTTTTCCTCAACTACACCACAGAGCTTTCCACCCTCTTCTTTCTTACTACCCAAGAAGCATTGAATAGCTTAAGACTATTTTCTGTACAATTAACTCCTGAAGGAGTGCTGTGATCAGTAAGGGAAAGGAACACTGCTTGATTTATTACAGGGATCAATGGCTCTTGCACCAAGAGGGTCATGTGATAAGTTTCAGGCTGCAGGAAGCAGGAGAAAGATCTGGAAAACAGTTTCAAATTCCACATCATAGCATGAACCTATCACATAAACCGAAGTCTCAGAATGTTGAGAAGTATCATTAAGATGAAGCGGCAGCAATCTGTAGCCCAACATAATTTTTACATGGCTTACCAGTTTTTTGGATCGGAGTGGAAAAGAGTTGAAAATTAGGTAATTCTCCCTCTCACTTATGGATTCTCACAGCAGCTTCTGTTGAGTTTTGACTTAACAATAAGCCTGATAAAGTCTGACATAAGTTGCTTCACTGTAGAAAGCCTAGCAATGCAGAGGTACAGAGCAGTGCAGCAGCTTTTCCAGTTGATTTTTTTCTTAGGGAAAGGGGGGAGGGGGAGGAAGGGGAAGGAGGATGAATCCTATTATTGAAGTTGCCTTAAGTAGCATTTACATATTTAAATTAACATGTGTCTCTATAATGACATCTAAGAGTACTTACGCCACAACTGTTTGACTACCCAGGCAACCCTGACTACAGCATGGCTACTCTGACACGTCATCATGTTGTTATCAATGACAGAAGCGTTGACACATCAAAATAGCCTTCTTAGTATTTATGCATAAGTACGTATGCACATCTATCGGCTCCACACAGTCTGAGTCCCTCCGGTCACATTTATAAATTCTTTACACAAGAAGCAAATAGAAGTCTATGCGCCTCGTGTTCTACATTATCCCAGATGCGGTTTTGCCCTTCCTCAGCAAAAAGTGCACCGTGGACTTTGTTTCAAGCACGAGGCTTCCTTCCCCAAGATGTCCAAAAAGAGCCACCATGTGACCTGACCACGTGCTTGCAGAAGCACTGAGGAAGCAGGTATCTCGGCAACTGAGCATGAGCTCTCAGACAGTGCGTGCGGTTTCCCCTCCTTCCAGATTACAGCTTTTGTCTGCTGTAGACTAAAGCTCCCTCTCCTGGTCCCTAGGACACCTCATCCCAAGCACCACCCCCCCCATATGCTATGCACAGAAGAAAAAGCGGGAAGGCAGACAGACTCCCTGTTCAAAGCACCGTTTCCCCGCCCTGCTCAGCCCTGTGATGAGTCATAAATGCAGCAATTAAGCACTGAGTCAGCCCTGGAAAAGATGGGGGAAGTCACCTCCTGCCACGCATGCGCTCTCTGGCCGCGAGAGGGGGACGCTCCGCGGCTGCCCCTCTCCTTGTCGTCGC
>NW_009193907.1:0-37708 GCF_000690835.1 Fulmarus glacialis
TTTGAGACTTATGATATTACTCCCTCTCAAATTCAACTCCATTTATTTAGCAAAAGTTGAGATGTCTTGTCCAACCTTGTTTTTCAGGCTCTCTCAATAGTCAGCAGAATGATACATCTCCTCTCAGCTGTCTAAAGTAGTTGGGATGAATTGCCCTTGGGGGGGGTCCGTCCTTCTCCAATTGCCAGCAGACAAGACAATTAGCTTAGACTAGCCTTTTTTAACAGTTGGAAAGATGAAGTGAGATCAGACAAATCACCTGGAGCATTTCCCTGGACACAGATAGCTGCAGTAATAGAGGCAGTAGAAGTATTTTTTAAACAGACATTTCTCATTGGATTTTTGTTAGTCTGGTCTACACTATCTGTCATAAGTGATGAACAGTAAAGGTAACTATTAGCAAGTAACTGTTAGTTACTCCTGACAAAAGGCTGAAGAGATTAGCTAAGCCATAAACCTTCAAATGTATCAGCCTGAGTGTAACTTTATCATAAATTTGAAACCTATAAAAAAACTTGTGGCAAAGTCTCTCTCATGTCCATACATTAGTGATAGGATTGTCTGTAAGGGAATATATTGATTGTGAAAACATTAACAATGTGAATAAACATGTGTACTTAAGTGCTGGAAGAACCACAGTCTAATCCAATTCCCATGAAAAATTCTCCCTTAAAAGAATAAATCATCAGCTTCTCTGTGTCATGGTGGGATTAATGCTTAAACTGATGAACTGATATTCATTCATCATTCTTTTTATAAATATTTGAGAAAAAAACCCATCAAAGTACACCTACAAGATAAAGCATGAGACATCTACCATCTGAGCCAAGCTCCATTTTCCTTGTGAATATGTGCATATGCTAATAACCATAATCAATCACATATGTCAGGGTATACTTAGACAATGCATATTTTCCACCTTGCGTAATTTCAGCAAAGGCTTTTTAACATGAAATGTAAAGCATAGGAATTTGGACCCAGCTCAATCTATTCATATTTATGTGAAGACCACTGGGTTTTCCCAGGAAGGGGGTAATCAGATCTTCTAGCCTTCTGATATTTCCATTCTAGAGGGTAGATCCTCTCCTAGTTACATGTGGGTAAATGAGGAATGCTTGCACCAAAATAAGAAAATGCCTTGGTTTTTGCCAGGTTGGCCAGGAATGTTTTGGGTTTGGTTGCATAGTTTCATTCCATATCACAGAACAACCAAGAGCCTTAAAATGTACTGATTATACATTTAGAGCACAACCTCAAAATAGACAGGATCTCAGTGACCAGGCCAGTCACCAGATGTCTGGGAAGATTAATTCAAAGATTTAGCTCCTCTAAATTACTTCTCTAATCTGAGCAACATTCGTGATTTATGTAACATACAGTAACTCCAATAGCAATGTGTCCTCTTTACAGTGTGCATTTAGTTATTTAAACCTGAGCAGATATTTAACATGAAAATTTTGACTTAACACTAATCTACTTTCTCCGTTCCTCCTTAATGCATCTATACTGTATCTGATAAAGCTTTCCTCCTTCCTTCATGAAAACCCGCACATTTCTAACCAAAACTCAAACTTTATAGTGTAAATGAAATTAATCAGATAAGTTAACCAGAAGATTAAAACAAGTAGATCTTTACTGTAGATAATACTTCCAAATGATCAGATTCTCTGAGAATAGTTCTTCAGAATGAATCTCCAGAGCTTTGGGCAGACTTCATCAGACCAAATGCAATTTAAAGAGTACAAAGACATACTCAAAGTGATAAATAGAGTGAATCAATAATGCAATGCAATATGCAAACATCAGTCTGAATGTGATTTATGTCATTATTTGATGATCTGCTGATAATCTTAATTAAAAAATCCCTGTGACTCATATTCACACCTTCCTCAGTCAAAAGCATCACTGAAGTCAGAAGTTCAGAAAACAGCAATGTGTTTGTCTACGCTTTCCTGAAGTAAAGGTAACAGCTTGATGTAACCTGAAATAAAAATCCCACAGGGAGCATCAGGACAATTGAGGCAGTGATGCTCTCTTGTTCTCGAACTAGGTTTTGTCACCATACACTTATAATCTCTGCTCACACTAAGAGTCACCTCCAGCCAAAACGCAGCCCCCAACATTGGGGACAGCCTTGTCCATTCAGCACCTGAGCTCAGGTGTATAAACTCAGGTGTATGGGTCTGGTACGGGAGCAGCCAAAGCGAGGATGCCACCTTCCCGAACCTCAGCAAATATTGTAAGCCCTGTTCTTGCCAGCATGGTCTGGAGCCTGATCAGCAGCCAGGAGAGCACCATGAGTACAGGAGTCACAGCCTCCAGTTCATGTTTCGCTCCTGGGTGTAGGGCAACTCAGTTTCCTAGGACTTCCAGACACACCAAAGCGGTACTCAGCCTTCTGGAGACAGCACAATATAATCCCCGCTCGTGATACATTTGGAGACCTGTCATGCAGCCTCCTGTAAACCCATTCTCGCTGTGTTGTACGCTGTAATTTAAGGGTAAAGGGAGACAGGAAAGCATTTATCTCCCATGTAGCTTATAAAAGGAGTGGAGAGTTTCTTTTTCTTTACAATTTTACACCTCTATAAGCACAGTCCAGTCAAGAGTCAAGTGTATCCTCAGGAGTGTCTGCAAATGTATGGGCAGATATTTATGAAGTCAGAAGCTTTCCCAGGTGAGTCAAATGAGATTGCTTTATTGGCTAACTCATATGGAGATGCATAAAGGTTATCCTTTATGGAAACTGAACTCAGTGTTGCTGCACAAGAGACCAACATATGAGTCAGATTTTGCTTTCCTGGTATTACCATCTTTTGAAAAGACAGTTAATGTATCATTTCAAGGCTGGAAAACATGGCACTGTTGTTCAAGTCAA
The DNA here is from genome assembly GCF_000690835.1 of Fulmarus glacialis. Taxonomy (NCBI): domain Eukaryota; kingdom Metazoa; phylum Chordata; class Aves; order Procellariiformes; family Procellariidae; genus Fulmarus; species Fulmarus glacialis. Next base: position 2,879 of record NW_009193907.1, read on the forward strand.
GTCTGATTTTTTTTTGCCAACAGAGCCATAATCTGATAAGCCTCCTCTTTTTTCTAAGAACAGTAGAACTAAAGACATGAAAATGTTCATTTTCAAAGCAAGCAAAGTGATGAATATATTTCCTCCAAACTGCTTTTCTTTAAATGTCAATATTGCAGCTTTATTTTTCATTACCAAAAGCTTGTCCCTTATTTCTGGAAGACTCTGTTTGTGTCAGATATATTTCTTAAACTTTTTTACCCCTGATTTAATACCTCATAAAATCCCAACTTGCAGATGGCAGCGATAACTGGAAATCGGTAGGAGGAATCAGAGGAGTATAACAATGTGTTTCTGTTCACATTGGAGTAAAGTTAAGCTTTTCTTTCCTATTGTTACTCTTCTGAATTTTCACTCAGACTAGGAGCTAACGATTCCAAATTCATCATATGACCTCTTGGAAAGTACAGAGTGCTAAAAGATAATATTGTATTGTGAGTCTTCTCCCTTTCTCCTCCAGGAAGAGCTACAAGTGGTTCAAAACCATCCTGAGCTTCCCGTAGAGATGACTCCATATGCTGGCCACATGGTGACTCCATATGGTGACTCGCAGATCTGGCAGAAGTGAAGCATTTAGCCCATTCTAAGCAGTCACATACAAACTGAAAAAAAAATCTGATCTTGCCAAGCTGGTAATTACTGAGAGACCAGCACACTGTGTGTTTCCAGACCTCTGCAGGGACATAAGTGGTAGTTTAGAGAGAAATGCTCTGAGTAATGTCCTCTCTTCACCCTGCCTGTTAAAGATGAACCAGTCTGCAGAAAGACACACAAGACTCAGCAATAAGGGTGGAATAAGTAGATCAAAATCTGGCTTTGTAGCCTGTGGATAAGAACATTTCTTTTAAATTGCCTAGGGAAATTTTAAAATTGAGCAAGGAGATATACAAAGATTTCCACACATCTCCAGGAGAAGCAATGCTGGCAAATACATCTTCTCAATGATTCTTTGTTATAAACTCCATCTGATCCTCATGCTACTTTATGTGCTTACAGGAAAGCTTACGTTGGAATAAGCAAAGTGTTTTGGAGGTTATTCTACAGTATGATATTTCAAAGTTTTCTAGAGAACTCAGTGCTGTCAAGCTGGACACACACGTTTTTTCACTGTACTTGTTCATATTGAACCTTCTTTTAGTCTTTCATGCACTCTGAATAAAGACTTGAATTAAAAATGTCTTATGCCCTTTCCTTGAAACTGACACATATTTTAGAAAGCTTTCTGTGCTACAGACCAGTAGATAAAGAAGAACACAGAAGATTAGGCCAAATGGGTGGGTGAAATTTTTCTTTAAATACTTAACAAATAGGGAAATACCCAGTTGAAACATCTCTCTTAGTTCATCCACGCAGGCTTCCTGGTACCTTTGCTCGACTTACAAGATTGAAAGTCTTCCCAGAGAAGCTGTGGAAGCCCCATCACTGGAAGAGTTCAAGACCAGGTTGGATGGGGCTTTGAGCAACCTGATCTAGAGGAAGATGTTCCTGCCCATGGCAGGGGGGGTTGGACTAGATGACCTTTGAAGATCCCTTCCAACCCAAACCATTCTATGATTCTATGCTTCTACAGTTTGTTGTAGTCTATCTAATGCTTAATTCAGCCCTGAGAGAGAAGCCTGCGCTAGTCTGAGTAGAAGCAACTCTCTCTGTATTGTACTTTTTAATTTCAGGACAAGAGGTACAGAGGTGTATCAGGTTACTTTTGAAACTTCCCATTGCTGTCACAGCACATTTTGTTTGGCTGAAAGGTGAAACTAACTGTGGATTTAAAGTCTACATTTGTTCTTAACCTGGTTTTCCCCCACTGAAACACACACATAGTTTTTTAGCATATATTTGTTCATGGGGATTGAGCCAAAGCACATCTTCAAGCTGTAGAAGTTCCCAAGGAACCCAGGCAGAAAATATGAAAGAATATCTTACCAAGTCAGAAATCTATGGACTTAATTATGGACTCTGATAAAATAGGGTGAGCCAAACATTTTAATTTTGTTTTTACTATAAAACATGGAAAGAAGACTCTTTCTCTTGCTATGCTGGATTGTTCAATAACATTACATTTCCTTCATCTTGATGATTTTTTTTCTTTTTTTTTTTTTTTCATCTTGCCCTTACAACACAAGAGACCTGGCTGGATTTAGCAGCTCGGCCATACTATAACTTTTTAATAGTTCTGTGAATACCTTTTAGCAAGCTATCCTCGTTTGTCCTGTAATCTGCTGCTTTATCACATCCTTCTTCTAGTTTTAACAGTGACTCAAAATTTCAGTGCTAATCCAGTCACTAGATTAGATTAATTAACTAACTAAGGATTATTTCACTTAATGTTAATTTCACCTAACTCTAGCCATCTCAAAGTAAGTATGTGGACTAACTAATAATTCAGGCTCTCTCTGTAAGCAACCAAGAAACATTTTCCAGAGTATGACTCCTCTCACTCTGAAATAAGTGCCCATAACAAGTGGAAAGAACTGTTTACTGGATGTACTTTTTTCTATGGACTAATGTAAGAGCATAAATATTTACCTCATATTGGAATTTAATGTTTAGAGTAGATTTTAGGATAAAACTGATAAGGTTATCTCTACCCCGACTAGAGATAGAAAAAATTTAAATTGTTTTCTGTAATTGCACCCAGCATCCAAAATACCTTGTCTTGGCCACTCCCTCCAGCAAGTTAGTAGACTAGCTGAACAGTTAGTCTGACGAACTGTAGCAATAGTTAAGTACTCATTATCAAGAAAATGACATAATATGATTTTTTCTGTCATTTGCTATAGAATTAAGTAACTTTTAGTTGGCATATGTGACAACCTAATGTCTTAAATGCATAAGGAATCACTGGATAAGAGCATCTTGCTCTCACTAACGTCTAGTCTTTTTGAAGCCTAGGTCCACTTTCTCTTCAACCATAGGAAATTAAGACAGACACTTTAATAGTTGCGCAATAAAATGCAGATGGTGTTTGCTTTACCCAGAGATTTGCTGGATAGAGCACCAGCTAGCCAAACCTCACATCTGGAAGAAAATGTGCACTTGAATGTGTGGTTGCTTCTGCAAGCACAGCAGCTGCCTCCTTTCTACTAATATTCTCTTTAGTATCAAGGAAAGTAATTAACCTAGGTTTTGGAGGATTAAAAAAAGAGAGTAATGGTCTCTTTCTATGGGTAAAACGGGTGAAATGGGTGAAACTGCACATTCACGACATCTCCTGGAAGGCCAACCTTCAAGCAGCTCCTATAATATTATATGGCTTTTGTGTGCAGTTTACAGAAGTTTAATTTGGGACTATTGTTGTTTGTGGTCTGGTTTTGTTGTCCTTTTTTTCATTTTCAAGATTGTTTCTCAAGATTATGGTGGGAAAACACAATGGACCTTATTTGTAAATTGTGTTTAGGGGAAAAAAAAAAAAGAAAGTGTCATTTGGCATAATTAAGCATGGAGAAAAATTAATTCCCTGTAGCAAGGCACTGACTTTAAGTATATATTCAATAAAAACAATATCTCCTCCAAAGTAGAATCATATTTACCCTTTCTGGAGAATTTTGCAGGCTAAAGTGTTAGAAAATCAAACACCTCTTCAGAAAAGACAACAGGGCCACACTGAGATGTGCTTTATTCTGATCTCTCTGATGCGGATCTTGTTTGAGAAATGTTTAGGTAATTAGTCTGAGACATATATATGTCTCTCTCTCAGTAAGTAGCCTGCATGATGTCAATAATAACAAAACCACCATAATTACATATGGACTGAAAGTGACTAAATAAAAAATAAAATGAAAGACGTCCTTGCTAGACAACACAAACCAGAAAACTGCCTCCCAGCTATAGAAGTTTGAATGGTCTGAGTGGAACCACTTAAGTATTCTATTCTTAAGTGTAGACAGAAAAAATGAAAAATTAAGTAGTAGATGCAAATGAAAAAGGGACTGCTGACAACAATAACATTTTACAGAAAGAGAAGATATTCACACTGAGAAAGTAAAAGATATTCTGAACCTTGAAGGACTACATAGGATGTGGCTTTGATTTTCCCTGATGTTTTAACGGTTTTTTTAGATGTCAGAGTATGACTCTATGACACAAAAGATGTAAAACCTGTGAACCAGAGTTCTCTGTGTTAAGCAGTTGCAGTTGTACTTCAATAGGCACAAATACATGATCCACAGCTATATGCTGAACATAGGATTTCTGTGCTCTGAGCTTTGCCTTTGTGTACTTGAGCGTTCAGCTACTTTTCCTCGGAGTTTCACCTTCTCACAGAGCTGTAAGCAATCTCTCACCGGCCTCACTTAATACGACGTGAACAATCCCTCACAACAGCTTCATTTCATCAATCAGAGAAATTTCATCTATCAGTAAATAATTTAGGAAGTTTTATGCATGAGGGTTTTATTTTTCACTTGTACATAACAAGGGCCTTTCAGCCTATTCCAGTACACCCAGCAGACCATACAAAAGACTGTGTTGCCTGTAAGTTTCTGTGCTTCGTGTCATGTTTTGTAAGCTTATGGTGGCACAGACAGACCCTGCAAACTCCCAGGGAATATCTTTGTCTCATAACTAAAAAAAAACTTCATTGCCTTATGGGGCTTAAAAAAATTACTTGTTGGAAAACAGTTTATATATCTACAGTAATTGCTACACTTAGATCAACAATATCTATTCTTATTTCTGTTTCTTACAAGTACAGTGCGTGCAGAGGAATTCCAGGAAATTCAACAAAGCAAATGTGAAAATTTATAAAGAAACAAATCTTTTCTTACTTTTTTAATAAGTAAAAGACTTTATTTTAAACCTGTGTGTTTCCAGACTAGCCAAACTTATAGGAGAATCAGAAAAAGAAAAAGAGAAAGAGAAAGAAAAAGAAAAAAAGAAAAAGAAAAAGAAAAAAGAAAAAAAAAGAAAAAGAAAGGCTTAAATGGAAACAGATTGTTACTTAACAACAGCGAGAGTTACATTTAATTGTAGAGTTACGTTTAACGAACATTTAACGAAGTGGCTACAAAAGCACTTGCACCAATGAGGGAAACAAGTGTCTACTAAGTAGCGATGAATGGAAGAAAGGAGGTATATGCAACAAGGTAAGCAATCAGTAAATGTCACAGTGTTTCACAGCACAGCCGTGAACTAGCTAAACCAAATTATTTGATCATTATAAACTATTTGCTGTATTCTTTTTGCCACTGGAGGCAATTTACATTAATTTGGCACAGAACACAAGAGCAGATTTGTTTGTTGCCATCTTCCAAAAAACCACAAACCCAAAACAAAACAAAAACCCTGTCAGTAACAAAACTTTCATATTTCCTGTTGAGCCCAAAGGAGAAGCAGCATTTTTTTTTTTACTGTAACTAAAATAATTCATGGAGCGACTGTTAATAAATCCTTGACTGAAATATTAAGGTTTAAATGTTATACCTTAACCACAGTAGCTGTGATAAGGAAAGCAGAAGAGAAATTGTTTGGGAGCTATGAGAATATATAGCGTACAAATGTTTGTAAGAGTGCAAACACAACAAAAAAAATAGTTCCTTAAAATCATGATAGTCGTAAAGAGAGTTTCTAGCTTACTGTGCAGCATACGGAAATTCTCACTGTTGCTTCATTGGCATGCAATTTTTTTCATTTCCTGTTCTAAACTGTATCGTTATGTCTTGAAAAACATTGCCCTTATTTCCAGACATGACTACAACCAGCAGTCAGTGGAGAGATTGCTACAGGGTCAGCTTTTCTCAAAATGATGTGAAAAGTAAATTGTAACCCAACCATGAGTCTGCAAACCTTCCTGTTGCGCACACTCCCCCTTCACAACCCTACTGTCTGCTTCCTTCTTCAGCCCACGTGGCCGTTATTTTGTCCAGACATACTCAAGCTCCTTACATGCTCCCAGCCTATTTTTAGTAACTAAACAAAATGACAGAAAAAGGTCCATCCAAGGCACAGCTAGTGGTGCGATCACTCTTCACGGGGATGCAGGTTTCCCAGCAAGAGCACCATTCCCTGCAGTCTCTGCAGGAAGCAGAGCGGGGGAAGAAGGAGGCAAAAGGGGTTGAGGGAGAAACTGCCAAATCAAGTTCTTGTCCTTTCCTTGCAATACCAGTTGTCATTACCTAGGGAGACCAAGATCTCCATCCAACTCCCACTGCTGAAAGACAGCCCATCCCTTCAACAGGAGTTGAATACCAGGACAGAAAGAAGGAAGAAAGAATTCAAGTCAGAGCAGAATAATAACAACTGGAGGATGCAGACAAATAAATGGAATTTATTTTATCTATTCATCTAAGTAGCCATGGTATTTTGTTCACATAATGAGAATGAATTTAAAATATTCAATCTTCTATGGGCAAATACATAGTGTTCCTAAGAATATGTTCATACATTTACTCATCTGGAATAAATAAAAAACCTATTGATTTGATAATGTCTATTCTCCAAAGGAAAATGTAAATTAAATTTAATAATGTTAATCAGATAAGAACACGTATGAAAATCTTAATTTTTTCCTAATATCAGTAATAGAATAAACTCCAAACAAAAAGAAATAATAGTTTAGTTAGTGGAAGATAAGAAAATAGCGTTTCTTAGGAAAACGTCCTGCAAGATGACAGATACTGGAAATGCTTTTAAAGTTTCTGCCACCTTTCTACACCACTCAGTCTTTAGGACTGAGTTCTGATTCTCAGTAGCCATAAGTCAGTATATTCCCAGTACGGAAGAAGAAATTGAACAGAAAGAAAAACACTGAAAGAAAAGAGGAAAAACTCCAGAATGTGTAATGTAGGTGGAAGCAGCCATTCTATGGAGTGGCAACCCAAATAATCAGTTTAGACTAAAACCTAAGTTTTATATAGTAAAAGTTGGAAAAGTGAATCCCACCTTGTTTATGTGCATGATCGATTTCATATGGCCTTGATTACAGTTAGATCCTCAAGGTATGCGTGTATACTGGTACTCAGACTGCAGATAATACTAATACTGCTAATAATACTAATACAAATACATATATGAATATGAATACTAATACTTTATTTTATGGTTATAAAGTCATAGCAAAATACTCCGTGTCAAGAATAAGATCCATGAAACATGCTAACATTTTTTTTATCCTTTTTTCACTTTCTGTAACAGTGAAAGATTGCTCAACAGTCTCAATAATACTGCAGAAAAGTATTAGTACTAACTATCAGAGAAAATTTAGGACAAAATTCCAGGGAAATTTTCTTTCATTGCTTCCACAGAAATACAAGTTCATTAGTTACATCAGTTGCAACAGAAAATAGTAACAAAGCTGGCAGCCTCAAGAACAATGTTTTTTTCTTGACAATATCAGAGTAAAATTTTTTGCTTTCACAAAACTTTACAAGGTATAAAGTATTACAATATTTCCTGCCTTTTATGCTTGCTTTTCTTTTAATTTAAATTCAATGTCACAAGCTCTCTGGCATCAAAATAAGTTTTTAAATTGAAATCCTGAATTTGAATAGACAATGCTATTCTGTATTCTGAGTTTTGAATTCTGTATTCTATTCTGTATTCTGAATCCCAGTAAAACCATCTTAAGAAAAATATGATCAGCTGCTTAGCTTTAAGTATCAGAAATAGCATAGATTTAAAGCATGTGATAAATGCAGTTTCATGGCATTAAACATAACATAGAGAATTGTGGATTTTTTTCCCTCAGATTTTTCCAATTTATGTAGATACATCACATACTGAGTCAATCCTTGTAATCTCTTGAGTTTAGCTATTTTAAATGCTATGGGGAAAGTTGATGGTTCAACAAGTGACATGCACTTATGATGTTGTAAGTCCTTCGTATGTCAGATCAAATATTGAGACCAAAGACAATTGGTGGCTTTCCTGTTGTGTATCAAAGGGTGTGAAGAAAAGCAGGATGAAAAAAGGAGAAGTTGCGATGTACTTCTAAAGCAACACAACAGGGACAAAGCCTGTCTTTGTCCCCCTTTCATGGCAGAAAAATGAGCAGCTCCACCACGGACCAGAGGATAATCCACGTTTGCTCATCAGGGCAAGGGACACCTGTGGAGGAGGCTGGCAGAGTTTCTTCTGTGGTTCCTGCGTGGAGGCAGCTTTCCACTGGCTGGCACAGTTAAGTGCTATTTCACTTTTAAAAGCTGTTATTCATTCACCAAAATAAAAAATAAAAATTAAAAAAAAAAAAAAAGGTCTTGTATGGTTGACAGACCTGAGGCTTCAGACCCTTTGTTCCCTTCACCCTTGATAGAGGCTTGAGGATGAAACCCTTCACATTCAGTCTCTTCTCTATACACACAGAATAATAGCAGGGTATGTCGTATGTAAATTAACCAGCTGAAAGTTAGACATCTGCTCTAAACTAGCAGTCTGGGCCCTTTATCATCATCAGAGGGAGAGGGGCACCTTCCCAATGTGATTCATCCCATCTGCTTTAAATAATTTTCTGTGGATGGATGAACAGCCTCTAGAAGTGCCTGTGTTTCCCCAGTGATTACAAATGAGTCTAAACAACCGGTTTAGATTAGCTGCCCATTCACAGAGGGCTAATGCTAAGTAAGACAAATTTCACCTGCAGAGCAAAACAGGAACAAGATGCCTTGTTCCCTTTTCCTTTCTGACATGTTTGGAGCCTGGGGAACAAGGCATCCCGCGCCTCTGATTTGAAGGTCAACAGCGCTTGCTCCTTCACCAGAGCCAAGGGAGGTGCACAGGGATCAGCATGGTCTTATTTGCTCCTTCCTGCAATGTGACAAGGTGGAGGGACAAGACCTGATAGCCAAAAAAAAACCAATAAGGAGTTCAGTAGCTGGTACTTCTCTGGCCAGCCATCACACTCTCATCCAAGCACAAAATTGAGACACTAAAAAAGTAATTTCATGTTTTTCATGGTCCTATTGAGTAATAGGCATGTATCTGCTAGCTAATGACTGTTCTTCAGTATTTATGGCTCTAAGATTTGTTCCAAAGCCTATGTAGCCAACGCCAATGTTTCCATTGCCTTATATTTCCAGGCCTTTAAGCATTGCTTATTTACTGCTGTTAATAGCAAAATAATGCTTATTGCATTGTCTATCAAGAAGACATTAAAGATGTGCTTCTTGTTTTAATTCAAATTAAACAGCACTTTTTCCTTGTGACAATTTTCAGGTTTTACCTTCAGCAAATGTTAATATATTGTTGGGAATGTTTTAGAGTGTATCATGTATCATGTATTTTGTTTTGCCTGGGCCACAGATGAACACATTTCTACTTCATTTTTGCCAAAAAAAAGGATTGCTGAAACAAGCAAAGTTGAAGGGTTTTTTGGAACCCATTCTACCAGAAGGTAACTTCATCCCTTTCTGTGAAATATCATTATTTGTACAGCTTAATTAAAGGTACACCTTATACAAACACATTTTCTATTCTTTCATTTCAGTGTGTAATATACTTCTTTTTTTCTTAAGACGCTGTCCAAATGAAATTCTCTGCCATTTTATTCTTATTATACACATAAAATTTGAAACCTAAAAGTGTGTGCTATGTATTTGTTGCTATTAATGAAAAATGAACTAAAATTATTTTCTAGATAGTCTCTCTATATCATAACTATCATTTTCCAAAAACTAAAATAGAGTCAAAATACAAATACATGCATTTTTATGTCCTTGTAGAAAACAAATATGTCCTGTGATCTTCTAACACATACAAGCATTGCCATTAAGACTATGTAGACCCATTATAACAAGTCATGGTGGAATTTATTTTGCCTGTTTTCAGTAGTCTAGAGGTTAGATGTCTAGTCCAAGAAACTCTCCAAGGCTTCCTGCAAAAAGAAATTGAGAAAAACAGTCACCTCAAGAGTTCATCTTAGCTTATCTAAATTGTTCTCTGGAGGCAGTTTTTCTCTTTACTGTTACAGGAAGTTTATATGACTCACTTAGAGTAAACTTCAAACATTTAGCTCACTCAAGGTGATCAAGATTAATTTCACCTGATGTTCATGGAAATTATAAAGAATTACTTAACTAAATAACTAAAAGTATATTTTACTGATCCTATCAATGCTCCTATTAATTATTAATTAATTTTCTAAGTATGCTTAAATATTTTTCAATTTCCTAGTCAAAAGCCTCATTAGAAATTAATTTTAGATGCTTAATGAAGGTATGATTAGAACTGTCTTAGCTAGAAAACGCCAGACTCCTATTCCTTAGAGACTTTAATACTCTATATAAAAGTCTGCCCTGAATGACATCAGTATAATAATTTGAACTGCCAAACAGTATTCTAAGAAATTCCATGTTTCTAAATTTTCATCTGCATTCAAGTCAATTCAGATATGAGACATATGTATAATAGACACAGCTTGCTAGGACACCTGGAATTTAATTAAATGGTAATTTTATTGCATGTCTTAATTAAGAAGCACTTTTTGAGGAAGGGCACTGTGTCACGTACTTTCTTTTGCACTTGCAAAATGATATAGGGGCACCTGTCATTTTTAGAGTGTATCAATGTTAGGTTTTGGCTCTTACTAAAAAGAACTATTCAAACAAAATTAACACTGTGAATAGACTGCGAGTCTGCTGCCCCTTGGTGATGAACCCTGCCTCAGCTTAAAACACTATCTACACTTTTTTGCCCAATGCTGAGCACAGCTTAGTCAGGGGACATGGTTCCCTGTCTTTACCAAGGCTACAGTTCCTGTATTCATAATCAATCAGAAGTGTAGCTTTTGCCAAATCTCAGTCAAGATCTTAACAGGAAAGAGAAAAATGTGCCTGTCCGATGGCACATGAAGTCAAGATCAAAGCCTATACCAGTATCCTTCTCACTCTAAACTGATCCCAAATATATTTACTTAGGAATGAATCCACTAGCCCTTACAGGCCTCATATCTCTTCTCACTAGAATTACTATTTCTACTGAAAACTGTTTTCAGACAACAATAGTTACGTTGTGTGTGTGTGTATAAGCTTGCATATGCATCAGTGGTAATAAGTAACTGCCACGTATACAATGTACTAATTCACAGCAGTTTGAAACGAAATTGAAAGAACATAGATGGCTTGTAACGCTGGATATAGGATCCCATTCCTTCACAGCTAGGTTGTCTTAATGTGATGCAAAACAACAGCTTTCCAAGTGCATTGCACCAGCATTCATAAACAAAATGATGAAGTAACTGGAGAGGGGATGTTCTTATTTCACCAGCCTTATGAAAGTAGCCATACGGAAAATATCCAGATCTCTATCACCATCACCCCCATCCAGGTGTACACTCATGTATTGCCCTCACAATGATTAAAATTATGCCACCAATATCCTACAGAAAAGAACATATGATAAGTTCATGAACCAAATGCAGACCACAAGCTAAAAAAAGAAAGATCATTCCCATTTGTGAAGCCAGTATTCTGCTACATTTTATGAGGAAAGTTCCCAAAGGTGCTTAAATCTGTTGGGTTATATTTCCGTATTTCTCATGCTTAGCTGTAGACATCAGGGAGTCCTACTCCAGGCTGATAAGTGTTTGGCAGCTCAAAAAGGTGTGTCCCGTTCCCCTTGGCCAAAAGGACCACAAGGGCCGCAAGGATGCAGGGGAGGAATCGGAAAAGAGGATCCCTCAGGCTCTGAGAGGGGTTCCAAAGAAGCCTTCTCCCCTCAAATATAAATAAATCAGATAAACATGTGGCTTTGGCATCTGTGTCATGCTTTCCTGAAGTCTAAATTGCACGTCCAACTGATGACTCTGTGTTGAAATGAGTCACCACTATTCACTGAAACACCATCCAAAGCACTTGGAATGTGACTAGAAGCAGGGATCAGCACTTTTGGATGGTGCTACTTATGACAAGAATTTGGAAACAGTCTGCATCCAGATAGTTAGAACTTGAATCAAACAGTACATTATTTACTTTTATTGCTGTCTGACAATGTTTCTCAAGAATCAGCTATGAAGTTTATTAGAATCAGCTTCAGTCAGAAAGATGTTGCGGAGTAAAACTACCTCATAGCATAAAAATTTTTGTATTAGTAAGAATTTTCTTAGGGTGTTTATAATATCTTTAGATATTATATAATCTTTAATATCTTTAGACACAAGAGATGATAGAGAAGATAATGCCTACTCACTCTTCACTCTTACTGAAAACTTTTTCGTTCTAGACGTTATGACTGAAAAATAATTAATATAATACTTCATACTTCTAAAATAAGTAATTTGTCCTTATTTGTCAGAGACATTGGTCATAGTAATGAAAAAACCTCTGCTCAATAAAAATCAGAACATAAGCAATTTTGTGTAGTTGTGATGAGCTAAGCATATACACGAGACGAGATCTGCAGGAGGGATTTATAAGAGAGGTATCTGTTCATTAAACCAACAGATATCTTACGGGGATAAAAGACTGGTTTTCAGATCCACTAGTTCTTCTTCCTGTTAGGACCCCAAATGGCAGCTTGTACTAGGTAGCATCTAATTCCAGAAATGGTCTGAAAGTGTCAGTGAGTTTGTATATACAAGGCAGCCCTGTACCAATGACAATATGGATTTAAATGCATTTATTAGTATCCATTTGCATATTATGTTTGGGATTCATTTTACATACTTTAGCCATCTAAAAATTAGGCAATTACATGCAGCATGGTGAAGAGTCTCCTCTGCATGTAGGATGTGCAACCTTTTTCCAAAGAAATGAAAAGGATTCCCTTTTTGTTCTAAACAGTGGAAATGGACCGTCACCTACCTTTTATGACAGTCTATCATGTAGCACAGCCAGTGAGGAAGAGAAAGTCTTGGACTTAAGACCTCTCTCAGTCTCTCTTACAGCCCAGAATAAAGTCTAGCTGCCCAGGTTATAGTTCAGCTGGAGAAAAATTGAATGGTCCAGAAATTTTCTGCCCCTCTTCCTTAAAGCCATTCCACAGTTTGGGAAGTATTGCAGCAAGAGCAAGGGAGTAAACATAGCCCTGAGTGTTTGAACACTCTTCAGAGAGAAAGTAATTCTCCTAATTTCTCTTACTCAGTGACTGTTCAGTGCTTTCTCACTGGAGCAGGGATTGGGCCAGAGGTGCGGCTTCTTCCAGAAAAGCAACTCTTTATTAGCCATGTTTAACTTAATGCTTTTTTTCTCTCTTTTTCCCTAACACCAAGGTTATTTCCCTTTATATCTCTTGCACAATGGCATACCTTCGCCAGGAGAAGGACTGAAAGCAAGGTGTACTAGATCTGGTGCCTTCAACTACCTTCTGCTCTACGGTACTGTGGTCTCAAATCCCTTGAAGCAAAGGCAAAGTTCATCTCATCATCACTGAACCACCTGAACACACAGCAACTGAAGTGAAAGGGAGTAACATTTCTCTTCTTATGGTTTTATATTTTGAAAGAAGAGGTGATATCTTCCATCACTTATTCAGCTTTTGATAGCTTTTGAAAGAAAAGACTTAGACGACAATCCTGACTGAAGGGAGAGGTTTGGCAGCTGTGTAAATAAGTGTCCTAAACCCAAGAGAACGCCTGGCACACCCTGTTACCAGTGTTTACTAGCAGCTGCTTGATCAGCAAGCTGTTTTGTGTGGATCCCACTCTCAGATGTCTAACCCTCCTTCAGTATGCTGCAGGGAGTCGCAAAGCTGAGGTAAAGGCTGCAAATTCTGCATAACAGATTGATTCCTAAAGGTTAGAGACGGCTGAGCAGTTTAACACGTATCTTCTTTTGGCGCTTGGTCTAAACTGCCATCCTTGTTTATGAGGCAATTTCTGGAGCTTGGTTCTAAAAATATTCTTTATTGAAAGTTGTAGATAAAAGTGATTTTTGGTAAAGGATAGTTACTACAAAAATTATCAGCCTCATTCTTCTTAGCCATCTATACACATTTATAATATTTATTTAGGCACGGTTTACAGAAAATATCTTTTACTTACTGATAACAACTATACACTTACGTTATGGCATAAAAAAATGGTTCTAAAGAATAAACAATGGATGTTGAGATGTTTCTATAGAACAACAGCAGGTCACATCCACTCAAATATTTGAAACGTTACAGTCTTCGAAGGTCCTTGGTAAATCTCTTCTGCTGAGTCCGGTTGGGTTGATTTGAAATCTTACCCTGCACAATTGTGACAGTGTATTTATTTCCTGCCCCACAGCAACAGTTTATTACCTATTCAGGGCACTGAACTAGAGTGGCTGAGGCAAGGAGATCCACCTCACCCTGTGTCGACGAGGCAGTAACCTCTGGGAGGACAAGGAACAAGCTGGGGCAAAGACTGCTGCCATGTTTCAGGAGGGAAAAACATATAGCAGTGCCAAAAAAGGACTGTTTTGAAGTTTTTGAAAACTTGCTATAGATTTTTTGGATTACAGAACTCCTGCATCACACAAGGCAGGAGAGAAGACCTGCAATGTCTATCAGCTCTGATCTTAATTTGTGATAAGGTCTAGCAGATTGTAGAGATTAATGAAGCCTAAAGAGGGAAGCAGCTACGCCAGCATGGTGTTAAAGCAGGTCATTGTAAAAGATAACCCACAGATGTTAAACCTTTGCCTGCGTGCATGCTTAAAACAGTATACATCATGGTAAAATGTATTATATAGCTTGATAAATAGAAGTATTTTAACTGGAACATGTTTTTTTTTATGTAAAAAAACCTGTTATTGGATATAGATGCCTTTTCAGATCATTTCATTAATACCTTAAGCTTCTCAGTTGTATGCATATCAAAAATGTGCCCCAGCATTCCTCCTGGGCCATTATTTCTCTTTATTTATCTTGCTTTTAAAAGCCTTTTTTGGCACTCTTTTTATCCTACATTTAGAATATTTTGTGAATAACATTTTACATTGAAGGGCTGGGTCATTATAGTGCTTTGTTTGCACAACCAAATGGCTTGGGAGAATGGTAATAGGATAGCTATACAAGCTCTCACCTGGAAATATGTTTAAATTCATTAATAGCTCCATTCATTTTGCTGGGATTAGTTGTGTGCTTAAAACTAAGCACATTGCTGGATTAAGGACAAGCTGTTCAGGAAGTTTTTGTTGGGTGTACTATAGCCATATAATTCAACTAATGAAAGGAAAACTTGGAGAACAGATACCGCTGAAACACGATACAGGGTGACAGAAAACAAAAAAGTCAGACTTTGTGTTGAATTATCAAATCTGTTCTCCATAAGTTACCCAAAGAAGGGTTTCTAGAAAAGTTAACCAGTTCTGAGAAGCTGCAAACTAGAAAATGGCTAAAATACAAGAAACAAAGAAGTCTACAATTTTGCTGCTCAGTTTTTTCATAACATCATGATGGAATTCCAGTAAAATTGAAAGGCAGAAAATATATATGTGGTAAAAGAGTTTTCTGCATGTGGCAGGGGAATGAAGACAGAGAAATGGTGCAGGGTGCTTTCTGGATCTCAAGAAGAAAGGCCCAACAACAAATGGCTTAATAAAACAGCAATTTTAATAAGATAGAATAAAAAGAGGAATATAGATAGTGAGTAAATCTTGCATACCTTCAGATGCTGGGAGCCACAAATTTGTGCAGTATCAGACAGACCCCGGGGAGGTTTTCCCACAGCACGCTGCACAGATCCCCTCCGTGGAGAGGTTCCTCCTCCCTCCCATGCCATAGCACCCTTTATTTTGCCTAACAAGCAGAATCATATATCTTCTTCTGACAGATTAAGCTGTTACCTCTGTCACAACATCCACCTGTGCGTGGTGCACACCGGCAGTTTCCCATATAGCGGGTGCGCGTGCTAACATACGGGCTGCTCAAGCTCTAAGTGCAATGGCCAATAGAGCAGACATAGCCTGTTCAAGATCACTAACTCCTCAAATACAAAGTCGTCTGTGAGGCTGGCAATATAAACAGTTGAATCAGAAGTGCTGGTATGAAAGTAAGACAAGCATTTAGATTCATTGCAGTACCAGGAAGAACTTCCTTGAAAGGAGATTTGAGTTACTAAAATACTCTGAAAGAAAAGTGGTAAAAGGTCCATAATTCAGCATGCTTGTTTGGACATGAAAATTCTGCAGAACAGTCCTATATTGACAAGAAGACATGCTAGAATAAAGAGTTAAAGGTATTTCCTCCATGCTTTCCAGAAGTTTTGTGAAGCCTATAATTAGCACTGACTGTAATCTGAACATTCTGTAAATAAAGAAGGAGCTGCGGTGCTGTCAGCCCACATGGGACTCTTGAAGAGATAAATAAGGATTGAAGGGCTTAATTAAGTATTTGCAGAAGGTACTTTACTGTAGCTTTTCAAAATGTGCTGTCCACAGTCACAGGTAAACTCTCTCTGTGATGTATGCATACCCTGCAGCCACCTGGATCAAGAGTTTTCATCTTAACTGTGGAGAGAGAGGTGCACAAGACCTCATGATTCAGAAATGTGCTGTCTTAGTGTTTTGCACCTAAGAATGGACACTCTAATTCCTGAAATAACTGTAAACTTTTCAAAACTTGGTTTTACCTTTAGCTCACATGCAACCACCCTGGGGTTAATCTGCTCAAAGACTGATGCACCTTGTGGTAAAGAGGCGAGCTCAGCAAATCTGAGATGGCATTATTTAGAGAATGGGGAGCATGCAGTCAACAGGTAAAATACTTGGGACTGTAGGAGAACAGGAACCCATTTCATTATCTGGCTTTCATTTGGACCCAGTGATTAGGTCTGCAGTTAAAATCACTGCATAGCTTCCCTTCTTGTCTTACCACCTTTGAGGGACTAGCAGTAAAGGTTCACCTCTCTGTGGTAGGACTCAGACAGCTTTTAGAAAGATGCCTTCACAGTGTTTTCAACCATAAAAAAATGATATTGCCACAAGGCTGGTAAATATCATAGGTGCTGAAAATGGAAGAGATTTGAGGAAACCCTTTGTTCTTATGTGAGACAGAGAAGAACCAATAAAAGCTCTTTAGGAAGAAAAACGAGTTTCTGTGTCCAGAAGGAAGAGGAAAGCTGCTGCTGCTGCTGGGTTTAGGGGTGATGACACTTCAAAGCAGTCATCATCACAAATGGCAGCACCCAAAGAAATGATATAAAACAACTCTTGGCCCCAAAGTATCCAAAGTACACCTTGGGAAAAACAATCCACAGTACAAAGCAGACTTCCAGTCTCTTTCATCTAACAGAAAGCAGGGCACAAAGAAGCAAAGGGTGAAGTTAATAATCTGCTGGCTTGTTTCCACATATATTTATGTTCCCATGCTGTGAATGGAAAAGCACCCAAAGTAAAAGTGGCCTTTGCTGTCCCAGACTGCTCACTCACAGTTAATTCTCCCTCAGGACACAGTGGTTTTATCTGTTGATTTTAAAATGCACATGATTTAGAGGAAAGAAAAACAGGAAGAAAACAAAAAAAAACATAATGACATGTGGTTGTAATGTTTTGAATTTTTTTCATCTGTCATAAACATCTCCAAAGTGACCTGTATGTATTTACAGGTGCCTGTTATAAACTATATGAAGAAAGAAATGCAAACTTTGCTCTAACGTCTTCTAAAATCTGCTCTTTCACCATGTTGAAAATGCTTAGAAAATAGCTTTTTTCAACCTGCTTTCCTAAGTAAAAAAACATTATAACATCTCTTTCTATATGTATGAACCTCACAAATAATTTCTGAATACATTGGCCCAGTTCAACAAGATTTGACAGAGATAGAGATCTCAAAGGTATAAAGTTTATGCATATTTCATGAGCAGAGACAGCCTGGTATATCTTAAGAAAAATACAAACACAGTTAGTGAAGTAAAGACTGCAGCATGAACTCACCATTTATCAGACAACAAAGAGTCTAAGGGGGAGGGAGATGTTATGAATGCTTTAACTGCAGGAAAAGCCTCATTGGACACCAGAAAAGCCAAACACACCATTAAAAAAAAAAAAAAAAATCTGTAAGCAACCAGATTTCATTAGTTTCACTGTGAAGAGCTGCACAGGTGAGACTTAGCAGAAATCTGTGGTCTACAACTGAAAGCATCCCACCAGCTAAACACCAAAGCTCCCATACTGGATCTGTGAACCAAACTCTGTCCTCCTGCAAGGGACATCAAAATTGAGATACCAAGCCTTCACAAGCGTTGCCAACTGAAAGCTCTGAAAGCTGTGCTTTAGTGAGTATAAGCAAGAATCTATTTCCATTTTCACCCATCTTCCATCGTCTCACCACATATCCTGCAGCCCAACCATCCAAAACTTGCCCCATGTCGAAACCCAGCATCACTGCCATAGAGCATACACTGGGAAGGTGCAGGAGCCAAAAGCTGCTACCTCCCTTCACAAGGAAATCCATCATCACAGGTCATCTGCTCCACCTGTTCCATCAGCACTGCAGGTCCTGTCTCTGCAGCCATGCAAAACACCTTACATCTCTTACAGACCTGTCAAGAAATATTTACAGCACATACGCATCTGTGTGCTATATAGAGCGTCACAGATATAAACTGCTGGCAATCTATTTGAAAATGTTATATTTGATGTGAAATTGTATTCAATACCTTTATGATTAATAAACATTATATAAATGCAAGATATCCTGGGGCAAAATACATCACTGATTTATTTTTATTTTATCACCTAGACTCACATCCATGCGTCTGAAAATTCTTTTTGTGTCCATAAACATTATCCTGTTAAACCTGGATCTTGGTGTTACCGTGTTTATTCCATCCTAGTCTTCTCCCATTCTTATTTTACTATTACACATTCTAAGGAAAAAGTTACCTAACATTATGTTATTTTGTGAGTCACAGTAAATATTAAATCCAGACAGAGCATCTTTTCTTTTTTGATGAAATGAAACAGGGAAGAAATTGGTATCTTGAATTATGATAAAACTTTTTTTAAGCATGTTGTCTTTCCTTACTTCCTTCCCTTTTGCTTACATGCCTTCAAAACTTAGTTGAGAAAAGATTTAATTTAATTTAATTATGCCAAAGCTTTACACTTTATTAAGTAAACAGCTATGGAAGATTTCACTATAGTTAATATCTTAAACAGAAATACTCTGATTAGCATTGAAACAAAGAATTTACCTTTAGCGCACAGCTCTTTCAGAAAAACACTGAGTAAAACTACAAAGAAATCTGGGAATATTCTCCCTAAATTTATTTTGCAATGTATTACATTGTCTAAGTTGAACATGACAGTAAAATTAATCTGCTTACGATATCAGTAATATAAACCCAGAATAATATTTTTAAAAAGCACTAGACTTTTCTCACACTTCCACAGCATGAGGAAAACCAGAAAACATTCTCAAAACATTCTTGATGGAACCAATAGCATCATTAAAGATAGACTGAAAATATTCAAAAGTGTTTATTTAGTAGTTATCTTTCACAGAGCTCTTGCTGTCTTCTAATTTTTGGTAAACATGCATGAAATTAAGTCTGCTATATTATCACTTAATTTAAACTCTCAGCAGTCCAAATTTGTAGTCCGTGGCAAAGTGCCATATTATACCACTGAAGATACTGTTCTTATTAATCAAATTCCAGACATTTAGCATTAGTGTGGGTCCTAGCTCACTCTGGGTGCAAAAGCTACTCACATTGGCAAAAATGAGAGCATCTGCTACTAGACAGCAGTTCAGGAGACCAAGTCTTTCTGTGTTCAGATGAGACAGTTTTTTGTGAGCAGAGTTTCCAAGACAAACTCATGATACGATTAAACTGTCTGATTGCAATTCCCTATTGCCTTTCTGGATCTGACCCAAAGCTCATTTAATTCAGCTGGAGCCTGTCCACTGACTTCAGCAGGCTCAGGATCAACTCCTCTATAGTCTACATAGCAATGAGATTTTGGTCAAATTTGCTGCAGCTGAAAATGCTGCTTTCCCACCATTTTTAAGGACATATATTAATATGGGGTAATAAAACATCCTTACTCCAGGAAATACTGAGTTTGACACCCTGTTCTGCTAAGCTCAGTGGAGGTGGAGGGGCAGACAGTACCACACAAACCTTAGCAGGCAAATGCTTATAAACTATTCAGCACCTTATTTTCCATTGATTTCCCTAGGAAATAAATACATCTAATAATCCTCTCATTCAGTCCTGCAGACTTTGAAACATCTTTAAAATTTTGCTGAGACAAGTCTTGACCTCACCTTTAACTCCTGTTGACTTCAATGGGTGAGTGAGTCTTCAACAGCAGACAGGATCAGGCTTTCTGTGTCACCTGTGCATTGTCAAAGCTAAAAGCAGATGAATAACATTTATCAGTGATATGGTTCCCCCATTTCTCACATGTGACAAAAAAATATGTCCACATTCAAAAGTACTATTACACCACTGCTCTGAATGCTATGTTTATACTTGACTGCATTCGGAGAACAGTCTTTTAGAAAGAATCTTACGTGTTTGCAAGAATGAAAGCCGGACTTAATGTTTAAATTCACTATATTGAAGCAATAGCTGCACTGTGCAGAAGGGAAAAATTAATTGCAGTATCTGCTTCTAATTCTTTTGTGAACCCTTTTGTTGCTGTTGCATCTTAGCCTCCTTCCAGAATTTTTATTTACTATCTTAATTTCACAGATGTTCTCAACAAGTGGTGGGTTGCAATTTTGCTTAGATAAGCATTTTCAGATACTGTGGGAAAGATTTCAGATGCTGTGACTATTGGAACCAATGGGAATATATCATTATATATCCATCACGGTGAATGGAACAGGGTTTTACTTCCTTTTGGAGAGCCCTCAAAGGAAATGAGTGCAGCTTTTCTGACTCCACAGCAATGGGGACTTTACAAAGTACGTGGTTACTATCTGCTTCCAGACGTAGGAGATGTTTCATGTTGTGGCTGTACAGGCTCCACTATCGTGCAGAATTTTCCCTGAGGCATACATCCAGCACAAGATGGCTCCCGTGTCCCTCCTCAGCTTTAAACCGTACTGTAACTGGAGAAAATGTCCCATATACACAACCACAGTGAGTTATTTACCCAGCCCAAGAACCTCCCATGAGATGTCCTCTAAACTGCCTCCTTTCCACGTCAGAGGCTTTCAAAGCCCCAAGCTTTTTTCCCTTTCACCTTTTCCTTCTAGCCTCTCATCTGCCTTCCCACCACTTCACCCACTCAGCTCACCCATGAGGACTGCAGCTCCCCTGCCTGGGAGGCAGCAGCAACAACAGCCACCCGTAAAGGCTTGGGTTTATCTAATTTCTTAATTTCAGGTGTTTTCTCAACCCACCCTCTACTTCGTATTATTCCCTGCAAAGGATGAATCTAATTCCAAGTAATTGTTGAATTTGGCATGAAAATCTGAAAATGTGTGTGGGCACCCTATTCCTGGTGCATCTTCTGCATCGAAATTTCATCGTGATGTTCTGTTCTGGCACCAGATGATGGGAAGGGCAACACACGTGGAGCAGCTTAGTATGCCACCATCCTCCTGATTATTATGTTGTGTCTGGGAGGGCTCTGAATGAAGATACAAAGACAAAGCCAGTATAAACACCTCAGAATTGGGAAAAAAATGGAATTTCACCCCCAAAAGGATGGGCCAAGTTCTTGCTGCTCTAACTAAGGAGAGGACATCCTGTGAGGAGCAGAAGTGATGCAGTTGCTAATGAAGCATATTTGTGTATTCCCATGTACTCCTTCTACTCCTTCAGCTGTTGCAGCACCCAGCAAAGCTTCCCAGGCCCTGTAGAGTGGACAGAGTAACTCTGGATTTTTTGTTTTCACCTATGATTTGCTGTCAGCCTACCTTGCCCATGCCTACTGCTATCTGTAAGAAATAGGATTTCATGCTGTGCTTTTATAATGCTTTGTTCTCAGTTAGAAATATGGTATGACAAAAAGAAATAGTCATGAGGTGGGATAATTTCTGGCTTTTTTGATTTTGGCAGAAAAAATAGTTTTCTGAAGAAGCATGTACACTTCTCCGAAAATTGTTTAGTTTTCTTTTTTTTTTTTTTTATTTCAACAATATTCACTTTAATAAGTGAATACTTTAATAACTGAGACTCCTACCTCCCCTTAGCAGATGGATCTTTCATTGCTTTGAGAAGCAACACAAAGGGGCTTCAGTTTTCCCATGTGAGCATTGCATAATTGCAAAGAGGTTTCTTTTCCTGTTTGGCCTTTCTGGAAAGGAACTTCTGTTATCAGCCATCCTGCGTGAACAATTATACCAGCAAATTCTGAGGAAGTTCTGGTGAAACTCATCCTGCCTCAATGGGATAAGAAAATGACAGTGACACCCCTCAGCCAACAAACACAAATACAGAAGGCAGTGCACTCCTTTCTGTTTGAGGGTGTGAAAACAAAAACTGAAATATGGGCAGGCAGATGCAAAGAAGTTAAAAAATTTGAGATTAATTTTAAAAATTTTTAAGAAAGAGACAGAAACCATAACTATAAATATAAATTTCGTAGTCCTGTATTATAGGTAGAGATTGATTTTGAGCTATTGGAGTTCAGAATTGGTCTTTTCCATAGACTGTTTATTTTAAAACCCAATGCACTGAGTTTATCTCCTTTTAAAGAATTCTGATCTACAAACTAAAATTAAACCGAGTTCCTAACTTCAGATCCTTGGCTTTTATTTGGCTACCTCGAAAAAAAGTAATCTCCAGTATATCCTGGTATATCTTGATGAACTAAGCAGACTTAGCTCCTAACCATTTTCTGAAATATCCTGGCTGCCCACGTTGCTTTGAGGGCACTGAGTCACGCATCACGGTGGGTCCTGGAGGAACGAGCAACAAGGCAACTCAAACCCATGACCCCAGGAGTCACCTCAGAGAGGCACCGCTCTCCTTCATCCCAGAATCTGACATCAACAGGTCAGAGTTCATAAAACAGACAAATTCCCAGATTTTCAGTGTTTTATACACCCTCTTTGTGCAAGCCTAAACATTTAGGGCGGGATGCTCAAACAGGTAGTTTGAAAATCCCGCATCAAGGAAGTGTGCTGCTTATCAGCTGGTGCTCGGCAGAAGCATAAGCAAGGACAGCTGACAAAAAGCGGGCCTATGGCTAATGTTGCAAAGCTACATCTACCCTGCTAAAATGATACAGGGTCAGAGTGAACTTGAGCACTGGATCCCTGTTTGCCCACAACTTAACTTTTTTCTCCCTGATTCTGCTTTTGGCTCAGCATTTAAATGTGTGATATTTTCAGGGAATCTCTAAAATTTTCACTACATTTTTTTTTAATACTTTGGTTGTATAGAAGTTGCAGTTATTGAATTATCCACCCAGCATTTGAATTTCAATTTCAGTCTTTGCTGAGCTAGAAGACCTCATGTTTGATGCATAAGCAATGGCCCCCTATTCTTGTCTATCTTTGCTCCCTCCCACATCTTCTTATACCAGTGAGTGGTGCATGATTCATGTCTTGCCGCTATTCACATGCACTAGAGCCCTGAGTCAGTTAGAGCTAGGAAATATCACAGACCAAAAATATAGCCCTCTTTGCCTCTCATCACACTGATACATATGGTAAAAACACTGGAAAAAAAAATAAATAAGGGGATTTTCAAGGAAAAGAGAACACCATCTCTACTAACTTCTAAGTAACACTTCTGCTTACCCACAGAGGGATGCCAGCAGCAAGCAGGAGCTGCTTTGCACCCATAGCAGCTCATTGCCACTGGCAGTTATAACTAGAGAGCTACTTCAGATATTTTTGGGGGTATTTTTGTAGATTATAATGCTTTAGCCCTGAGGAAAAAAACTCTGCTCTTTGCCTTAGGAAATATTTACATTGCACATGCCTCCTTTTCCCAGTTCCATTAGTCATGTAGATCTGGTTGCAAGTCGGGGAGGGGAGCTGATAAGTACAGCACAAAGAAATGAGGGACCTCACAGGGCTTTCAGCAATAATCCCTCTTCTAACAGATGCTGATGCCTGCTAAACGCTCTGATCTCTTTTAACACTCAGTCACCCCAACAGCTCAAAGCAAACCAAACTCCTCACCTCACTCTCCTCACCTTCTGCTCTGCTAACCTCTGCATTAGTATGTGAAGGAGAGAGAGGGCCACAAGTTTTATTTTGGTAAGTGAACTCTAATGCAGATTATGGTGCCTCTGTTTAGTCTTTGCCCAGATGAATGAGCTTAGCTTAGTAAAATGAAGCTTATTCTCAGTAGCAGGAGCAGCATTCATGGCGTAAGAAGGACACATTGAAATGAACCTGGATAAAATACAAGACAGTTAAATTAGTACATATGTAACCTCTACCCCCACTGGCAAAAGAGGCAGTTGAGAGGGCAAGAGATCTTTCAGTATGCAGTTTAGATGGCATCTGGTTTCATATAAGCACTAAGTCTCTAAGACAGAGACAGAATAAAGGACACTCATAATAAAATGTAGCTACTGAATATCACCACAGCAATAAATTCAAGGAGGATAGCTTGGACCCAAGTATCAGAAGTTTTATTCCCTGAATATTCTTAGAAAGAATAAAAATTACTTTATTTGATCTTTTGTCTATGTGTATAGAAACAATCTGTCCCTTTATCTTGTAACATGGGATCTTGTACTGAAAGTCGATAAAGTTGTTCCTCACTAAGTAAATCTTGCTTTAAAGTTTTTCATGTCTAAAGAATCATACATGTTTCTTTGAGCTCCTGGACGTCATTATTAAAAAAAAAAAACAACCATGAATATGTAAATAATGAATGATCCTAAATGGGTGTCACATGTTGGAAACCAAACAGGAAATGAAATGGGTGGAAAGAGAAAGCTAAAAATTAACAAGAGACCCAATCAAAGTTTGCAAGTAACCCTTAGAGTTCCTGCAAAATAAGTCAATAAAATTTCTCTAACTCCATTTCATCCACTCTTTTTAAGTAATGACCTTCTGGAGCACTGAAGGGATTCAAAAGGTGGAACAAGCTGCCAAGCCTGTGAAGAAATAAATGGTGTTTTCTAAAGGAAATCATTAAATGTTAGTTAATGAGCTCATAAGTCTAGTGAGAATTCCTGAAAGGAAAGTTTCTTTCAGCGTTTCAATCACAGACAAGTTACTTGCAGAAATAACAAATCTGTGGAGTAGGTATCAAGATGAGACCAAGATAGAGACGTTGTTTTGGTCCTCAATTTGAAAACGTGGCTTTTGTTCAAGTTAAAATTGTAGAAGAAGATGCAGTTGCTTTTTTTAACAAAGTGGCAGCACATTCCTCCTGTTTTCATCCCCTTTTAGTTCATATTTTTGTTCCTTCTGAAATTCATCCCTCTTGCACAGAGTCAGCACAAGGACCAGGGACATTCAGTGCTAAGGTGACATAGGCGGTTGGGGCCCAGTTGGGTGCAATATTTCTCATGGACCTTCAAGCAAGCATCTTGGTCTTGTGCTAGATCACAACTCCAAGGTGGATTACATCACAGCTAACTGCTAAGTATAGAACTCCTAAACTTCACACTGGAAGAGAGTCTCTCTAAGTCTGAAATTGCTGCTTCTATATGGATAGTCTATGATTCCAGTTTGAACTCCTGACTTAGCCAAATGTGCTATATTCATAAGTCAAGCGAATTATAGGATTTTTTTTTTTCTGTTTATTGCTATTGTTAAAGTAATACAAAGGGCCAAAAATCTTCCACTTGACTGTACAAGCATGTTGTCAAACAATGCTAGAAGGAGTTCAACTCATGATGCAGTGAAAGCATAATAAATGAATCTGGAAGCCAGAAGGCCTGTTGGATAAACCTGGGATCTGTTGGATAAGATTTGACACTGCATTTTTTTCTTCTCTTACTGTCTATGAGAAGCTGGAAAACATGTAGATATTTGGTCTCGTATTGCAGAGGATTCAGGCCTCAACTTTTGTTAACCAAAATGGTCCAACTGGACAGCAGAAATCAAGTTAGCTATCTAACCAAAAGCACATGGTTCTTCCACATGCCTGTGACTCAGAGGACACGCTACCCGCCGTGAGCATTACTTTTATTTCTCAAGATGCTCTAGTTTGGAGGACAGGGAAGCCTGGCAGAAACCCACCTGTGATGGCCAGCACATTTAGTCTTTTGAAGGACTGTATCATTTAAAAAGTGTTGTCATGCACTCACCAGAAGTTTCTAATATGGCCAAGTTTTGTTTCAGTATCTTTGAGCCCAGTCATGAGCTACTGAGAGCACTTTCCCGTTTGTACTGGTGGGCTGGATACCAAGCCACCTTTTCTCACTTGTTATTCCTTCTAGACCAAACTATCAAATTTAAATCCTTCCCAGCATTTCAGCTGAAGGCAGCAGGGATTTTATGGGAACAAAGACAGAGCAAGAACATTAGGGTAAATTTCTGTAACTGGAATGGAAGCAGCCAGTGTTGGACTTGGCTCAGTATTTTCCCCAGTGTA
Organism: Fulmarus glacialis; assembly: GCF_000690835.1. Classification (NCBI taxonomy): domain Eukaryota; kingdom Metazoa; phylum Chordata; class Aves; order Procellariiformes; family Procellariidae; genus Fulmarus; species Fulmarus glacialis. Next base: position 29,223 of record NW_009193907.1, read on the forward strand.
CTGTGCGAGGACTCAGTACCAGGCACCATGCTTTGGCTCTCATTGTTTGTATAATAAAACAAGAACTTCTAAAAAGTCATTGACTCCATGGAGCTTTCCCCTGACTTTGAGTCAGATAGCTTGAGATCACGAGTTTTGCCGCTGATGTGAAGTAGCCCTGTTCTGCTCTGTTTCTTACCCCACTTAACACTGACAGTTACTGGGTCTAAATATGACCCATCTGAGTCACCAGATCCACTAAGTCCCCAGGCTCCTACTGGCTTCCTCTGAGTTACTCCACAGAGGTCTCAGGCTGCTGAGGTGGCATGAAACCTTCTCCCCTGCCCACTCCTACACACAGACCCTATATCTGCTGCAGAGTCCAGCAATTAACTCAGTGTCACAATAACAGGCCTGGTTGGACCGCTTGTCATCTAGCAGCCAGACACCTCTTTTTAAGCAAATTACTATTTATTAAGAAAAAAAACACTTGAGGGAAAACTAATGAAACAATTATCCACATATGTGCATAACTAACTTACCTGACATTTTGTGTGGAGATCCCAGCAGACTGATCAGATCGTCATGCCAGCCTGCTTCGGGGTCGGGTCTGGCTCACTGCATCAGGGCTGTTGTTTTATGCAACATCACGTCTGTTGTCTATTCAGCCCCTTTGAATCAGGGCAAGGCAGACTGTGTTTCTTCTACGTTGGAGGGAAACTTCAGAAGACTCATTTCAGGAGCAGAGATTTGCATTAATATGTGCCTTGCATCCAGGCAGGGGATATTCCTTATCTCACCCTTTGGGCCAGGGATGCAATCATTTCTTATATTAAAAGAGAGCTTGAATTTTGTTTTATGAATTTATACTTCATTAACAGTCTCTTATAATAGTTTTCTGCCAGTCTCACTCTATTAATGAGATAAGCTAATGATAGAAGAAAGACAATTAAGTATTCAGTGTACCAAACCAAAAATTAGGTTAGAAACAGACCAGTGAAATTCCAAGGAAGGAATTTGTCCTAGAAATACAAATCTGCTCTTTGTTGAAGGAACTCCTTCTATTTTTGCATTTATTTGTTATATTTAAGCACTTTTAGGATAGGGTGTGCCAAAATCCTGTTTGCCTTAATTAACGTCACTCTGTATATGAGAAACTTAAAATCTTGCATTAAAAACACCACTAGTGGTTAAACATTTCTATGCATAGCTATTACACTGTCACACTTGCAAACAACGCACTAGTTATACCAGAAGGATTGGAAAATCTTTTTAATCTGGAATGCCTCCATCTTCTAAAAAGCTGTTTCTTCTTTGCACCTATCCTTAAAATGCTCACAGATCATATATGACTAAAAAGTCTGAAGTTGAGTAAAAATTGATTAATCTGAAAAAACAACCCAATTCCCAGCAATTAAAATGAAAAGGCAATTTTCAAGATGAATATTCCATAACCACTTTGAGGAATCAAATGTTTGTGTGCCAGAAACTTAAAACTCAATATCATTTATTCTCTCTGTTATTTCAATACTCTTAGAGCAAGATCTACAGTCTTGGGAGCCTATAAGGAACTGTAAAACAAAATGTATAAAAGCAGGCTAATTGGAAGTCTGAAATAAAATTGGAACTTCTATTTCTAAAATGACCAGAAGAATGCATTGGAAAATTGTTTTTCACAATTCGCTTCTTAGAAACCAAAATAATGTAATAATTCATAGACAATGAATTACTAAAACAATCAGTATAACAATTCTCATCAGCTTCTCCTAATATGGAATAGAAGGAAAAAGGCCTCTTCTGCTGTAATAAAGTGTGGGACGTCAGGGCATTTCAGACTTGTCTGCAATTAGGAAGAAATTTTGATTTTATGACCTATGTTTCTTTGATGCAGGCTTGCTTATTTACAATGCAGCCTATATAAACCTTTGCTAATATGATTTCTAACCATGCTTTCCTAACCAATCTTTTCATCTGTGCCTCAAAAGATGGCTTCTTTCCCACTCTCCTTCTTGAGTTCAGTTCCCTCCCAAAACTATGCTCATGTTTCTTCTTTCCAGTCTTTTCTTCCCTGCTTTCTAAGCCCACTAACACATAGTCAGAAAGGATATATTTTGACAAGAAGCTGATTTAGTTGCCTTAATATGTATTCTGACAAATATCTGGCACTGCCACAGAAGGAAACAAAGTTAATCTAGCACTCACTCCTGCCCTGGTGTCAGCCTTCCCTTACTCCAGCTAGTCCATGAGACAGATTAGGGAACTCTCCCAGCTGAAAAATAACCCTGCAAAGTTACTCGTTTTCATTGTTCTAAACCATAATTGCTGTGTGGCAACACAAATGCTCATGTCACCCCAAAATTGGAGTGGTGCAGGGACAGAGAATACTCTATTGGTGGCAGGAGGAGGCTGGACAGTGTCTTTTGGTGGGCATGTCATTTCACAGGACCTTAAAGTAATCACCCATCAGCAATTTTAGTCCAAGATGAAGAGGTGTCTAAACTTCAGAGGTGTCTTGCATTTTTTGAAGATAGCTACTGTGGTAATTATTTTATTTATGTGAGCATACACAGAACATATTTGACAACAGTTGCCAGTAACTTTCAGGATTCAAAAAATGCAAGGAGTAGAACTGAAAAAAAAAAAAAAAAAAGATACACATACACACACACATACACAGGTGTTTTATACAACGAACCACGGAGAAAGAACTATGGTAATAATAATCAAAGTGTTTTCAGATCATTAACACACTTGTTTCTCTTCCAGACATGTCAACATGGAGATTTCCTGTTGCTTCTTTATTTACTATCAGGCCTGCAAGATGCATCTCTATCGATGGACCCCAAATGGAAAACTATTATTTTTGTGCAAGTCGGTAATAAGGAATAAACTCCTTATTTTGTGTGGATAGCGAGTTCATTAGTCACTCCAATAAAGTCATTGTTTCAGCCCCATTTCCAAAGCTGTGCTTTCATTTTCAGACGCAAGGTTCCTGTTTTATAGGTAACGCTGGTTTTAAACCTTGGGACCAAGCATGTCCTATCCACTGTCTCATGTTTCAGGTTGATTCAAGACCCTTCCCAAGGTTTCCTGAGCTTATTTTCATCCTAGAAATGTGAAACCAGTTTTGTATTTACCTTAAGACTCCCCATACAGCTTCATACTGGAAGTTTTTCCAATATGTCATTGTTTTCCTCACATTTTCTGTTGTCATGAAGTAAGCTTGTTCAATTCTAAATTATAGGTATTCTGTAAGAACGGAAATTGCTCAGTTTCCTTGGCTCTCCACTGGAACTTCACACACAGCACTAACAGAAGTCCTGAGTTCATGCTCAAACCTGAGATGTGTCAGGATATGTTTTGTACTGCTCATTCTCTCTCTTCAGTAAGCTACTGTGGTGGTTTAAGCCCATCCAGCAACTAAGCCCCACACAGTCACTCGATCACTCCCCCTGGTGGGATGGGGGAGAGAATGAGAAGGGTAAAAGTGAGAAAACTCCTGGGTTGAGATAAAGACAGTTTAATAGAGAAAGCAAAAGCGACACACACAAGCAAAGCAAAACAAGGAATTCATTCACTACTTCCCATCGGCAGGCAGGTGTTCAGCCATCTCCAGGAAAGCAGGGCTCCATCACCCATAACGGTTACTTGGAATGACAAACACCACCACTCCGAACATCCCCCCCTTCCTTCTTCTTCCCCAAGGTTTTTATTGCTGAGCATGACATCATATGGTATGGAATATCCCTTTGGTCAGTTGGGGTCAGCTGTCCTGGCTGTCTCCCCCTCCCAGCTTCTTGTGCACCCCCAGCCTACTCATTGGTGGGGTGGGGTGAGAAGCAAAAAAGGCCTTGACTCTGTGTAAGCACTGCTCAGCAGTAACTAAAACATCCCTGTATTGCCAACACTGTTTCCAGCAGAAATCCAAAACACAGCCCCATACTAGATACTATGAAGAAAATAAACTCTGTCCCAGCCAGCTACTAAAGGGAGTGGTGCATATTTAGTCTTAGTGTCTCTGGGTCTGGTCTACAAAGCTAGACAGCTAAAAGTGGGATTGAATGAAGCCTGGACAGTCAGGTTGTGGGATCTGGACAAATTTAATAGAACACAAAACTCTTATACACCCATTGAGGTATTTATCCTTTTACCTCTGCAGAACTCATTTCAGATCCCAAATCAGAGGAATGATTAGCAGAGATTTTTGGTCTTGGCGTAGCTGCTTGTTTGCTGAATGGAAAAAATTCAGATCAAGTTTTAAATTCATGATTAGTGCAAGAATTTGTTACCAGATTTATTTCAGGTAAAGATAACAGCACACCCACAGCAATGCTCCCTACTACTGCAATCCACTACGATACACTACTAAGGAGATTGTCTGCTTCTCTCAGGAGAGCACTGTTGCTATGATCTTCTCTGAAATATTTTCTATACTTCAGTCGTACTGCATACAATAGAAATTATCTTTCAGCTCTGTATTGAATCCTAAAACACCCAAGAGTTATGTAGCTTCAGCTTGCTTGGAAAATCCACGTAACATGTACCTTTGACATTGATTATGACACTGATTTAAAACCTGAAGATTTCCCGTAATGATTGGAAAGCCTTATCCTTTACTAAGGATATTTGTATGATATAAGTTAACTGCAGGACAGAACCCCAAACTGTAAAAACCATAAATCCAGGTTTGCAAATATCTTAGCCCATGCCTTGAAACTTGTCAGCCATTTTTGCTTTATTTTAGGTTGCGAGGCTCCCTTCCTCCAGTATAAATGTTCTGACACCTGCTGTTTCTTCCACTCCAAACACCCTCATCCTTTTACCACAGCTGATAGCTTTTGCTGTCATTTTTCCCCAGTTTCTTCACAACAATATCTGTAAGACTACATTTAGTTCAGCCTTCACAATGTTAATTTCCCATTTTGCACAAGTGTCAAGAGGCATGGAACTTGTAAGTGATTTCTAAGTATGAAATTCAATTTTGTCCTTTAGTTGCAACCCTGGTGTAGCTGAGTATTAGGATTGTACCTGCGTGTATATCCAGTGCCCTTAAGCCACTAATTCCTTGGGTGGTCCAGAAACTCCCCAGCTATACATCTGCATAGATGAGATAGTAGCCTGGTCTGAGAAAATAGATCAGCCTAAAATTAGGTGATTGATTGAAGTCTGCGCTACCTTCACAAATGTTTGACTGATTGATACAGGAGCTCTCTAGGTGGGAACTTCGGGCACATCTAGAGATTACCCAGGTAGGTCCTGCTGTGTTGGTCCAATTCTTATGCCTTAATGTGTTGATAAACATCCTGGTTGCAGTGTCACAGAGATTCCCAGGCAATTCCTGCTCCATAATTGATATATATCATAAGTTTTTTATAAACAGTCGATAGAAACTGTCCCTGCACATGACAGTCTTTTGTATGTAGTTAGGATATTTAGGAGATGTTTTTATGTAGTTAAGATAATTGATAGGAATGAATTATGCATGACCTGGGATGGTCGTGTAAGGATTATGAGAAGTGAGCAGAAAAGTGATTTGTTGAATCTCACCTGATCAAGCTGAAGACGTCATTGCAAGGACTCTTGCAACTGAGACTCCTTTTGACACCAAGTAGTGACCAACTATCTTGTTTGAAAGATCTAATTCCCTTTGGAAGCATTACATTTTGCTAGGAGCTTTTCTGCAATGGGATCAGAGTCCTACTAATCTTCATGTGTCTGTAAGTGTCTGGGAAGTTGTCTGGTTTTGCCACCCCCAATTTCCTTTGTCAGAAGAAACGCTTATACCACTGCTGCTGTGCTTAATAAGGTAAACTCCCTATTTTGGGATTAAAAAAAAAACTTTTTGAGTGTTCAGTTTCAGCATAGTAGCCCATCACAGGCCATTGGTATTCTTAATCACTTAAGAACATTGCTTTAAATGGCCCAAATCTTGTGGCAAAAATTGATTTGCCCAGTTCTTTGAGTTCAGTTCCACTTGCCAATACCCACCATGAGTTTCCATTAAAATTGATGAACCTGTCATATCTTGTTTTGTAGCAATGGATAAGAATACTTTAAAGTTACTTCATATGGTTTTCTAGAGTCTACAAGTAATCCCTTGCTGCCAGCTCTTTGCTTAAGCAAAATTACACAGCTCAAAGACCAGACTGTAGTCTCCAACATGTCTTCCTGATACATTTAATGGCCCTTGTGGGAAATGTACAACCATGGCATTAATGATGCTCAGCAAACAGACTTTTCCCAGAAATGCATGATTTCAGCAGAATAATGAAATAAATCCACAGTAAAACAGAGCAACATTCAGGAAACAGAATGTGGACAAAGATAAGAAATGGTCATATATCCTGCTGCATAATTTCAGAGCACAAAGATATCTCTGGAAACTAGTGTGCATTACAGGACATTGTAGCATATCCTTCAGTACTATCATTGTAGAATACTGAAAATGCAAAAACTGGAAAATCACAAGCACCCTGTTCTGTTCTCTGGCCTGCCTACACAAATCCATTCTCCATAATCTGCACGATCTTACTTCCATGATCAATATATGGCTTTTTATAACCATAAAGATTTATAGTACCATAGAACATTTTCCTAGGAAAATTCATTTTAAGTGTACTGAGAAGAATTATGTGAGCTGGACAAGCCAACTAGTAATGTACCTGAATGTTCTTTAGGTTTTGGAAAGTTGGCAGCATTCAGCACCCCACTACAATTTCAGTTACAGAAAAGGTCTCTATGGTATATTTTAGGCTAAAAATAAGAGTATCTGTTGAAGTGAAAGTTTTCTAAAAAGTGCTATGAAATAAGTTAAAAGGCCTCAGAATCCCACCATTAATCCAAAGAAAGAAATCTGTATCCCATCTTTCTGTTACTCCTACACACACCCACCCTACAGAGTAAAGAATACTCCACACAAACCAAAGTCCAGAGAGAAAAAACAATGCAAAGGACACTTTATAAGGAGTAAAGGTAATGGAAACTGACTTTAAGAGATGGAGACACTTGCTTTGTTTTGCTTCTGGAAGAAATGAGAATTTACAAACCTCCAGAACTGTGGCACAGAAAAGTGATGTCTGTACTAACCTTTGGAGAGCTTTGGCTTTTACAAAGCATTTCCATTACTTGATGATTTCACCAGAAGATGGGTCTAATCCAATCCTGATGTAATTCAGTTAAAGTCCATGGAATAATTCTTTTGTACCTTTCTCTCTCCTGCTCCTTTCTCACTTCGTGCACATTTCCCTTTCTCTCTCCCCTCTGCTCACCTAGCCTCAGTTATCTCTCTAGATACAGCTCTACACAGCAGTCGGTGCTGCAAGAGTTATGCTTTGCCACCCCCTCCCACAGAGCATGTATGTGCGCATTTAAGTATTTACTTAACATTTAACAGATTCACGTAATCCTCCCTGCTTAAATTAAGATACTTGGTAAATAATGCCAGACAAAAAAAATCCAACCCAACAAAGCCCTTTCCTGTTAAATCAGTACCTTTGTATGCCAAATCTATTTCCCAACTTTTCAAGTACATGTCTTCATATACAACACACCAGTAATCTCTAACAAGCTCTTGACAGTAATTTTGGCTGATCAAAGATGTGTATAATTTATAGTCTGAAAGTGCTCTGTATTGCTGAGTAAGATCTGTAACTATAACAGTAAGATCTGTTACACGGCACCGGGCCTGCTGGGGACACTCGGAGCTCAGCTGTCTCACAGGGGGAAAAGGATTCTCGCTCATGAGGTGGCGGGGCTCATCGAGAGGGCTTTAAACTTCCCCCCCCCTTCGAAGGGGGAAGGGCATAAAACCAGGCTCACTAGAGATAAGTGTAGGGGCGGCATGCCAATGTTGAGGGCAAAATCGATACCCCAGCTCAAGTGCATCTACACCAATGCACGCAGCATGGGCGGCAAACAGGAGGAGCTGGAAGCCATTGTCGCCATCACGGAAACATGGTGGGATGACTGTCATGACTGGAGTGCTGCAATGGATGGCTATAAGCTCTTCAGAAGGGACAGACGAGGAAAGAGAGGTGGTGGGGTGGATCTGTATGTTAGGGAGTGCTTTGACTGTCTAGAGCTCAATGGTAGTGATGATGAGGTCGAGTGCTTGTGGGTAAGGATGAGGGGGAAGGCCAACAAGGCAGATATCCTGCTGGGAGTCTGTTATAGACCACCTAACCAGGATGAGGAAACAGACGAAATATTCTACCAGAGGCTGGCCAAAGTCTCACAGTCGCTAGCCCTTGTTCTCGTGGGGGACTTCAACTTTCCGGATGTCTGCTGGAAATACAACACGGCAGAGAGGAAACAGTCGAGGAGGTTCCTGGAGTGTGTGGAAGATAACTTCCTGACGCAGCTGGTAAGCGAGCCTACCAGGGGAGGTGCCTCGCTTGACCTGCTGTTCACAAACAGAGAAGGCCTGGTAGGAGATGTGGTGGTCGGAGGCCGGCTTGGGCTTAGCGACCAGGAAATGATAGAATTCTCGATACTTGGTGAAGTAAGGA
>NW_009193908.1:0-35195 GCF_000690835.1 Fulmarus glacialis
AGGAGAGGGCATGCGGCGTTAGGGGAAGGAGGATTCATCTGCCAAACCAACCCCCTTTTGTGCCAAGGAAATACAACTGTAGACACCATCTAAAAACTCAAACATAAGAGGTAGTGCCAGATGTAATTTTCCGCAGAAAGAAACCAGCTGGCCAGCAGGATCAAAAGGAAGCCTCCCACACCATCCGGCAGCCTGTTTGAAAAGCTGTTTCCCCCCGAATTTCAAAACGAACCAGTTCTTTTTAAGTCTGTTGAACCCAAACCAGAAAGCAAAGAGCAAGCAAGGGCGGGCCTTTTCCTGGCGATGGCCAGGGTCTGCCTGGTGTTTTAGCCGTCGAGGCCGTGGGGCAGAGCCCCACCGGAGCCCCCTCCTCTTTCCTGCACCCGCTGTCACGGCACCAGGATGACACATGCCCTACCACAGGCACCAGCCCACAGAGCCAAGCCTCGGTTCATCTTTTCTTGCAGTGGGCCCTGACGGTGCTGTGAGCAGGGCATTGCGCACCCTCGCCTGGACGTTTCCTTCCTGGTGGGGTAGCTTGGTCAGTCCCCAGGTCCCATCTCCTCACCAAAAAACCTGGCACTGCTTGCGATGTGGGGCAGCACACCCGCTTCTCTCCCGCTCCCCAGCCTCCCAGGCCAGACGTAAAGAGCGCGGAACTACAGCACGGTGCTGGCAATGCACGCTTTCTAGTCTGTACCAAATGAGGTGAGATAAAAGCATTGGAGCCTCACATCATGGTCTTGCTGTTCTCTTTTTAAAAGTTCCAGTGTCCAACATGCCGTGGTTGATGGGCGTTTACAGGCCTACGTGGGTGCTGAGCCCCACCAGCACCAGTCAGCCCTGACCCTGGACCAAGGAAATCACAGCTCACAATGACAACTTCTGAGGACTGAAGTAGCCACTCAAACATGTTCAGGAAACTGAGCTGAAGACTTCCAAGTTGGGCAAAAGCCAAACAAGGAAGCTAGTGATTTCATTTTGAAAATTGCTCAAACTTCACTGTGAAGTAATATTTGCCCTTAAAACTCTCTGATATAGTTTCCCTTAAGCTGCTTCTTTCCCTCTGCCTCTAGTGATGCACAGAAATTATGTTTACTTCAGCAAACAGACAAATAAAATCCTGCAGGAGGGCCCATACAGGACTGCAGCCAGGCTGGGCTTTTGCCTTCTTCTCAGGACACCCATGAAAGTTGTAAATGTTTCCAGTCCCTGGAGAAGAGATGTTTCTTGTCCTGGTCTGTGAGTGGGATATTATAGTATGCTATAAATGTCAGGTAAAACCTGAGGGAATAATTGCTGCTGGTTATTTTCAAACTTACTGGAGCTTGCAAATGAAAAGCAACACCCAATAAAACCTAGGCGTGCGAATAATTAAAGTGGCAGCATGGGACAAATAAGCTTAAGAAATGAAAAGCATAGGACAAAAAGGAAAAGGAGTTATGAGTGGGCAAGAGAAATTTAAGGACAGCACTGTTCTGGGTTACTTTTCCAAATATGCAATTATTTCTGCAGGAATTGTTATTCTGCAAGATAGCACATCAGAAAATGATGTCTCTGCTAAAAAATGATTGAAACTATTGAAGAGTGCATTTCTAGCCTTTAAAGTAAAAATAATGTGTCTTTAAACCCAAAATACTACACTTCGTGGTAGCCAAATGAAAAATTCTGCTACTTTTATTAAAGAAAGGAAAATTAACTAGGACTCAGGATAATTTAATTTTGAAATGAATTTATTATATGAGCATTGGTGGGTCACAGACTCCATAGATAAAAATTTTAAGCCCCTAGGAGCTTTGTCACCACCTCAACACCTTACTGTGAAAAAACCCCATCATTAGCTATCAGTGTCTATTGGATAACTGCCAATTTACCTGCTTTTACCCACAAGAAAAATGTAGCAGGTTACTTAATTTTCATTACTGCCTAAACTACATTGAACTACACCCAGGCATTTGCTACAACGTCAGGCAACACAGTTGGTTTGCTTGCCTGCCAAAGCCCAGGGATCCAGTGGTCTCTAGCTGAGGGGATTTTAAATGCCAAAGGACTAGGAAACTTTAAAATGTTTTACTTCAGGTGTCTCACTTTTGTGTCTGTAAAAGAAACGCAATACTGTTCTTTCTTCAGTAATTAATCAAGGATGTGGGGCGCAGAACACTTTCGAAGTATCATTTCTTTTCTTATTCTGTAACCATTCATTTTGTAATTTGAAAGCTTAGAGAAAAACTTTCAAAACATTAATCTTCACTCTCGATGCTTGTGAGGCTGTAAGACCCTTTGGTGGCAAGCAGCACAGGAAATCTACTCAGGAAACAAACGACTCTTGCAGACACTAAATGGAACAGGTGATGTCTGTACACAGTGCTTATGTGTTAGTCTTGCCATATCATCACAAAAGCCACAGTCCTTAGAGAAAGTTTATGGGCATTTGCTAACATTGTAAAATTACAACAGAGCAAGTTCCTGCTTGCCCTTTGAGCTGCTGTACAAATGAGCAAAAGCGTCATTCCAGTCCTTGTAGCTATTTAATTTGCATGTTTTCTGCTCATCCACAAATGACCAACAATGTATTTTAATCCTGCTAGGATCAGTTAAAAGAATTTAATGATTTAAAATGGAGGCAGAGAAAGAATATTATACCAAATCTTTGCTTGTAGAGGTGACAAGGACTTCAAGGGCTACTAGAAAAACTAGACCACCTACACAAAATAGGCAACTGATGTTTAAGTTAACTAATTTCACCTAAGACTCGGGACAGATAAAAACATACACATGGACAATAGGGGTGGCATGCGGAAGAGCAGTTCGTTTAAGCTGCCGTAACTCAGCCATGTTTCACTGTGTGCCTGTGCCCATAATTCAGGTAGAACCTCAGCATCCTGAATTCTGGTAGCATGAAGAGTAGTGTGGAGAAATAGGGATTTAAATGTATATTTTAATATAATTACTTTTTTTTTTCCTGGTATACCTTGAATGGCTTTCTGAAACCCGGAAGCAAATACAGAGAACAAGATGACAGCTTTTAGAAACTTCTTTTGTGGCTATATTAAAATCTTAACACCTTCCCCCCAGGTATGCAAAAATGGATCATATAACAAAAGGCAAAAAGCAAGCAACGATTACTTTCAGCTGAAAAGCTGGAAAACCTGTAAAGCTAGTGAGTCTAGCTCCCAGGATGTCGCTGGCCTGTTAAACAACACAAAGGTGGGACATATTTGTGTGTTTTTCTTATGCTTTGTTAATCTAGAGATACACAAGGAAAATATATTCAGTTGCACTTCACCCAGATAGATGATGTTGACTGGCGAAGTTTCCTCAGTATTAGCAGCAATAGCTTAATACATTATGGGCCCAAATCTAGATATCTTTAATACATAGCGGCCCAAACTTTTCAGAAGAGGAAGGCAAGGGTAGGGAGAAGGGCAAAGGGAGAAGAAAAGGAAAATCCTGTATTAAATGCTAGATACTTTGGTATGGCTTTGCACAATCCTACAGGATCTCTGTTGTCTGTTTTCTTGCAATGCTGCTGTCAGCAACAGTCATTAGGCCTACAGGTTCCTATTAGCACAGACCCTGTGCAATCCCACATGGTCTACAGCCAAGTCTGGATGTAAACAATTCTGTAAGCCTACTCAATCAAGTAGAGATTTACCAGAGGGAGCTGGATTGGCAAGATCCCTGCTATCAGCAATCCCAAAGCACTTGTAGCTTGACGAGATGACATCCTGTGGTAAGTCCTGGAGCTCTCCCCTGATCCATTCTGCCACACCAGGTTTTTCAACAGGGACCCAGGCTGACACCGCTGTGATGGGCTCAGGTCACCTGAAGGTGATTCTGGCATTCTAAAAGAGCAAAAAACCACAGTAAATCCAATTTTGAAGCCCAGTCCAAGCTGGATTTCTTTCAGACCTGTCTTCTAGAGAGGGGGAAGAGAGAAAAAAGGTGTCACCTTACCTGTGGGCCAGGATGGCAACAGACGTGGGCAGTCACAGCGGGTCGATATTGCAGGACAGTGTGGGAAAAAGGTGGTACAAGTTAGTCAATGAAAGGGAATATATGAGCAAACTAGAAAACTGTATAAAAATACAACAGCAGTTAAAAATCAGTATAAAACACCAGCTTAGAGAATGTCCAAGATGTACAACAATAAAAAAATCTCACACAGTAAGAATACGGAAAGCTGAAGTTAACGTTAAGCTTATGATTAAAAAAAACTCAACCAAAACAAAATTAAGTAGTATTCTCATGCATAGTACTTCAGAACAGTGCCAGGTGCATGAAAATAAGTAAGTTGAATAACACAATACCTTGTTTATTTAAAAAAAAAAGTAGTTTTATCTATATAGTTTTAACTATAAAAATCCAATATGCTAATATTTATGTATACACTGGCAGCATAGATTCATGTAGTCTTTACAATAACCTGTATTTCTTAGGAAATGCTATTGAATTTCCTAGAAAAACAAATGATGAGTCAAGGTATAGGCAGATGTTACTTGTAAGCCTCTAGAAGGAAAAAAAATCCAAACCATTTATTTTTAAATGGTTTATTTGTTTTGGTGGAGAAAGGGAAGAATACTTAATGTTTGCAGTTTAAGTGGCCATCAGAATTACACACTGTCCTGAAAAATTACATCGAGCACTTAAATTGTAAACCTTCACGTATTTGTCTATACTACACTGTGGTTACCAAAAAAGCTGTATTCTTGCAATAAATTCTTACTTTCGTGTTTTATACACAAACTGAAAAGGTGTTTTGTCTAGATGGGCCAGTTTTAATGGGGAAAGACGAGCAAGAGAACTGTGAATGAACAGAGAGTTTTACAGTTTTGGATTCAATAAGCCTGAAGCACAGAGGGTGCTCTGAAGACAATGACAATTTCAGAAGCATAGGAGAGGTTTAAGCACAAGAAAAAATTTGAAAACTTGTACAGTACCTCTGTCAGCAGAGCTGTGTAATAATAGGTAGGCTTTACTGAGTATCAGGACAGCAATAAGCAAAACCAGCCAGCTTTCCAAAGTGTGAAATAAAACTACCATATTAAACAGTTGGTGCTAATTTGTCTTGCTTGACCAATCCCCTAAGTCTATCAACATGCATACATCACGCTACCTTTAAAGATAAAAGCTCAGGGCTTAAAAATAATGGACTTTTTAAAAGAGGCTTTTAGGGGGAGGGAAGAGGGATATTGATCAGGAGACGCCAAGTTAAGGTCCTTTTTAGGTAGGATATTTAAAAAAGAGAAAAATTGAAAGTACTTTTAATAAAATTCAATCAAGACAACAGAATTTGCTTGAAAGGGCTCAAAACTCTCCTATTTGAAAAACAAACCATGTGCGCCACCTCCCGGGGTACAAAACACAGAGCACAGTAACCACCCTCCTCCGGGCTCTCCCAAGGTAAGAAACCAACACTCTGAGGGTGGCTGGCTGTCTTAGGGACAGGGACATTCAATTTGTATGCCTTCTTGTTTTATAGTTTAGGGCAACGGTCCAAAATACTACTTGAATCCATTCCAGATGATCAGAAGCTTCATCTTCTCAAGTTCATGTTTTCTGTGCCCGATTTCTGTCCAATGAACGGACGAAAAGTTGAAGCAAGAACGTCTCAGTTATTTGGGTGTAAGCAGGCAAAATCACCTGGGAGCTAAACTTGCCTGCCTCCTCCCTTCCCCTCAAGGTTCAGATGAGATCTAGAGCAGTTCTGCTTCCTTTTCAGAGCTAAAGCCAAAAGTTAGAATTGAAAGTTCCAAGAAGGAAGAATTTGGATGGATATAATTTCTTGGCTTGGAAGTTCATCTTAACAGGATTTAAAAAGACACACTGAATAGGTTGAAAGAATTAATCATTTATTTTAAGCAGCAGAAAATTGGATTTTTACATAGTATTTATCTGAAAATGGCAAGACCTGAAAGTACAAAATATCAACTTTTGGAAAAATTCAGTAATGAGGCTTGACAGTAGTGGGATAGACATCCTAACATCACCTGAAGACTGAATTAAAAAGACTATACCCCTTTTTTCAAAGTTCTGATACCATTTTCCTTTCAGTCAATGTTACATCTCATCTATTAAAAAAAAAAAAAAAATCGGGTGAACAAATGCCTCTACAAGATGGAATAATTTCCTTAAAGGTGAAATCCTTTCGACGCTTCCTAAAGAACTATCAAATACCAGTTGACATAGTATTAAATTCTTAAAAGATTTCTGCATCTCCATATAAAATTTTCAATAAAAAATGTGAACTGCCTGTTCCAGATAAATCTTATTTAAACACTCAACCTTGTATGGTTTATGAACACACAGAGTATTGGCTAGCAAAGCAATTTTTTCCAGGACATATTGCAGTAATCCATGCCTTGGTGCTATCAAGAAATTGTTGGTTGTCTTTTCAGTACCACTTCAACATGACTTGCTTAAGTCCATTTTTTTTCCCCAGAATTTTCCAAAGGACAGCTGTGTTGCAAATATGGCCATTTAAACATTCAACTATGTAATTCCTCTCTAACAACACAGGAATAAACATACCCTATGCAGGTTTGACATGGCTCTCTGAAAATTTCCCTCTTCAAAGAGGGATGTGATGAGAGAATGGTTACAAACAATGTAGTTATTCAAGTATTTTGCCTAAGTACACATCGCTGTAAAATCAGAGCAGGCTGAGCTGCTCAACTGGAAAAAGCAGAAGTGTCTCCGTCAGCCAGAAGAGCCAACAGACAGTAAGGGTCCACTACAGTTGGTGGTAGGACAAAAAACGGCAAGGCCTTCAAAGGAAGGGGCCGTCATCTGCTTAAGGAATGGCCCTAACTCTCACAGCTCCCTGTGGTCCTCCCCTCCACCACCCCTATATTTCATAAAGACAGAGAAAAAGGAAAATGTACAGGACCACTGAGGAAGACCAAGCGGTTAAGTATTTCCAAGTGGGAAGTGAAAGAGGTCTAGGAAACGTAGTCAAATGCACAAAGGAGTTCTTTGCACACAGACAAATTCAGGGACCACTGACACAGATTAAGTTTTGGCTCTAATTCTCCTCCTAATACTAATGCAAGTATTTTCAACCTAAAGTTAATTTCTAAAACCTTACAAACTACTTTAAAAGAGGTCTGTGAATGGTCACCAAGAAAAACACACCTTTTGTTAGAAGGCTGAATTTTGGACACAGAGGTCTTCAGCTTTTAGGAACTTTTTTTTGAGGGGGAATGAGGGGGCCAGAAGACAATTGGAAAAATCAGAAGATTTACAGCCAGTGAATTAGTAGGACAGCAGCCACACTAAAATACATTGATTTTAAGGGATTATCATCAATTAAAAAAAAAAAAAAAGAAAGGAGAGAACACTTATTGAGGGCTACTTCCTTTTAAATGCTGAAAATTACCTTCTGTGTTTTACTTTTTGGCTAGCTTAAAAGAAATTCTGCATGTGCCTTTGTAGCCTAATCTAAAATTCCCAGTATTTCAAAAACTACCTGACCACAAAGAGCCAGCCAAAGCCTAGATACAGTGAAAAGAAAAAAAAAGGCAAACACAAACCATTCTTATATTATTACTGTACAGTCACTGATGCCAACATGTTTTAAAATAACATTTTGTTGCTTACAAACAGACTATCGCTAGGGGTGAGACATATCACTATGCGCTTTTTTATATGGAGAGGGGAATATTCAGTAACTGGCCCATGATTCTACTTAAAGATGATCGTGCCCCTCATTCACCTGTGAGTGGATAATTCCCAGCAGCAGCAACAGGCACCTTAGAGTACGCTGCCTTTCAAAATATTCAGACAAGTGAACCCATACCAAAGAAGCCAGGTGACTGACTGACTGAAGCAGCTTGTCAGCAACTGCAGTCGCTCTCCATTCTGCTCTACCAAGATGCCTCAGCCTTGATCTGGGGGTCTGGTAGAAGACTCAATTATTTAACATCTCCGCATTTCACAACATCAGCCAGCTTCAGCTCACCATAGCCCCTCTGTCAGCGCAAGTCATAGCAGTGGCTTTTGCGGTACGGATCCATCTCATCCAGGGGTTGAAGCCAACAATTGTATTTCCAGATAACGTTCCCGAGGAGCCATTACCAAGACTCTGGATTACTCACAAGCCTGGCCTAACATCTAATTAGGCCCCAGAAGCCAGAAAATCTGACTGGCTCAGAAGATTGCTCGTATCCCATTACCAATCTGTCTTCACTTCTCTGAACAGCAGCAAGAACTTCAGCAGCCAGAAATGAACAATTTATCAATCAGGGAGTCAAGTTTGACAGGAACTAATGTCTTGGTAAATAGTACAGACCTTTCTTAAAAGGATCAATCTGTTATGCTCTTACAATTTTTAATGAAGTGAAGTTAAGGGTAGCTTACTTATTTCTTTTCCATAATTTCCTTTACTTTCACCTCCATAGGTCATTGTACCAGCCCCCTTCATTATGCAACTCATATTACTACTTATATATATGAGGCTCATGTCTGAGATCAGGATACAACAACCAACCAACCTAGTTGTTGGAAACCTCTACAGAAATCAAAGCAGCTTTTAGCAGCACAAGCGTTCTGGATTATCAGTAAATTTAAGGACCATGCTCTCTCTGAAAACATGCTGTGTTAAGCAACTCTTATAAGCCTTTTCACACTTAAAAGGAAAAGGTTAGCATACAAATGGCTCATCCTTCAGTGAAACATAGCCAGCCGATACACAGCAAGTAACTGGGTAGAATACCCATAGGTTGACTTTAGCTGATAAAGAGTTAACTATTGTTAAGCAACTGATATGTTAACAAGAGATACCAAAACAGATAGCTCTGTGATTACCGCTAGTCAACCTGCACAGCATCAAAACTGAGAACTGGAATGGTATACTGCCTTGATATATTGTATTTAGGTTGATCCAACATATAAATCCTAAATACAAGCTCTTTCACCTTAAAAACAGAACAATCCCCTCTATCTAACTTCTTTTACAGAATCTGAAAAAAAAGGCTTTTTAAAATTCTTCATCTATTTCTTCAGCATTTAAATTGAGCCAAAAAGCCCATGATAATATTTCTAAAACTTGTGAAGGCAGTGGGATAGAACTAACATATTCCCATGCCTGAACTCAGGTTTAACTACTTGAACTCAAATCACACATCTTCAAATCCCTAATGATTGAACTGATAGCATCAATTATCTAAAAGACTGTATCCAATGAAACAGAGCTTTCTGACATTTTCATGGTACATGATATTGCATTCACATTAGGAAAGCGCTGGTTCTGCAAGAAATATTGATAGGTGTACAAGGAATGATTTGGAGTGATGTGGAACATCCTGTCTTCCATAATCAATAGAGAATATTTTCCAGCACCACTCAAAGCTCTGTTTTTTGCCCTCCCTCCCCCCCTTTAAAGGTGTAGTTTAATGTTATCTCTGAAGTTAATTAACAGGAGTATAAAATACCTCACAGCACTCTCCTTTAAAAGAAAATATACCAGGGAAAGAAACACTTGGTAACACTGTAGTCTATCACTGTATTTCATCTTTCATAGAAAAATGCTCAAGAGCATTATTTTTCTTAATGTGCTGTAGGCTAAAAATGAACCCTCAAGGGTTTCTATTGCTCTTCTTGTTGCCAGAGCAACAAAGCAATACTCACCTGAATATCTGCCAGTGTAAGTATCAATTTACAAGCTGAGATGAAGTTTGTGCTGCTAGCAGATGTCGCTAACAGCATTTTTATATAAGCCAAATTTTAGTGGCAAGGGATGCCATGAAAACCCAAGAATATATTACTATTGCACTTGTGCTACTTGATTATTGCTCATATAATTCAAGTGTTTCTATTAAAATGTCTTGACCAATGACATTCAAAGTGAAAGGGTAAAACTGAATGGCTTTTATATGAAATCTAGCACACTAAAAAGACTTTGTTAAGCAACTCAGAAGAAATCTTGGTTGTCATTAGAAAGCATGCTAGGACCCTTTCCCAATAAATTTCTTCCTAAAACTCTTTGTGGTAAGAAGATAGGAGGGGGTGGGGAGAGGGAAGTAGCTAAGAAACATTTTAAGAGCATACAAGTGTTACTACTTTCTGAATTGAAAAAAGGGCTCATTGTTTACCACTGTATTCATCCAAACATTCACACTGTGTTTCTGTTTGAAACAGGTGACAGAAGCATTACCTCTATCACTATACTGTAGAAGAAGGAATACAACTTTGAAATTATTTGTTATGTGTCAAACCAAACCCAGGAGGACGATATGGAACCGAATCACAGAATTGGAAACATCACTGTCTTTTCAGAGCAAAGTCTATTGCTTTAAGAAAAACTCAAGGGAACTACTACTTGTTATAATATGTACTAAAAATTCTAATTATAAGACATTGAGAGAGTCATATGGAAAATAGAACAGGGAGAAAACACCTAAGCTCTATAGTTTCTTACATTCCTTATAATTCACCATTTTTCTCCCCTTAGAAACTAAGAGGCAGAGAAAGAAGGAAGCAAACTCAAAATTTCCTCCGATTTCCAGCTCGTAATTCCAAGACAAATAATTTTCAGATGTTGGATCACAACACCAATTATTTCACTCTATTCAGCCAAGCAATCTGAAAGTGCAAGAATTAAAAAGGAAAGAAAATCACAGGCACTTCCAGTTATGAAGTGAAATACATGAGTTAGTTTAAAAAAAAACCAACAGTGCTTTATTTTCATACGCATTATGTGCACCTCTGCTAAAGCACCATTCCTGAAAAAAAGAAATCTTTGCTTATTCCATGCAGAGTCAGATGCAGAGGCAGTGTAAATGAGAAAGCTATATGAAGGGATTATAGGCAGAAAATTTTCTAGGCAAGGGATTGGGAGATTCAGAGCTAAGCTTCCTTTTTTTTTTTTCTCCTTGTTTCCCACGCAGATATGCAAACTGCTCTGCTATCGAAATGCAAAGGAATTTTTTTTCCTTTTTTTTTTTTTTTTTTTTTTAACCAAACAGGTAACTAATAGTTACTAGCGACTCCTTAACCTTGCATTGTTTATCTTTCAAATCCACTACGCCAGTGTTATGGAAAAGCAATGGAGGTCCTGCAACACTCACTGACTAGATACAAGAAAAATTGTCCCATCTGCAAAGAAAATACCATGTTCTGACCTCGGCATTAAGATCTACGCTTGCACAACAGAGGTCTGGTCAAATACATTCTTCCCTGCTCTCTCCCACTATTGTTTTCAGTCTTACCACATGTTTGTTTTCAGCCGGTCAGTACACACACTTTTCATTTGATTGACACACCGGTGAAGCTAAACTAAACACCTCAAACTGCTGTTCAAGTTGAAAAACAAGCCAGCCATTAAGACTTCCACTTCACAGTCTGTCAATGAAGGCAGATACTTTTCCCTTGAACTTCTAGGCTGCTGAGCTCAGCCAAAAAAAAGGGTTGTCTTTCTCATTTTGTTGTTTCTTTTTTGTTACACGCTCACCAGGAATACCAAAAGAGATGGCAGAACATGGACCTTAGCTTTATCATCTGTCCATACATAGGCAGACCAGCCTTTTCTAAATATCAGTCATCCTTAACTCAAAGAACCCAACAAACCCCACATTGGGGGGAAAACTGAAAGGATTTTTTTGTGCACCAAAGTGGAAAGTCATGAAGTATTAATTTTTATAAAATCCACTACTTCGAAGCCAAGGAGTTGCATTTGGTTGTATGAAGAGTCTTGTGCTTCAAGACCAGTTCTAAGCCACACGCTTACCAGTGGTAGCATCCTTGTAAATTAAGAGAGGTAGTCTTGTTTTACACTAAGGCTGAACAAGTTTGTTTCCCAGTTTTCACCTCCTCAAACTACTTTGTAATGACACTCAGGAAGGGTGACCCTCTCAAGTGGCAGCAGTGATCTTGAGGAAAAAAAACCACAAACCAACATTTCTTCTTGACCTCACTTGCTTTTCTCTGCTGCTTAAGTCTGACCTTTCTCCCTCCCCCACACCATAAGCACAGTTTCAAAATGAATTGATGTAAACAGAAAGCAGTATTCATTTAATGCAATTAGTAAGAAAGATCATTAAGTTTTTTTCTCTTTTTCTACAGTCAGGGCTCGATTAGTTAGAAAATACTGACAGCTCCTTTTTTTGTGAAAGAGGGATGGACAACTTTGTTCAGACAGTGGAAGAACATCATGGTGTGGTTTTTTCTCTTTTTTTTTTTCCTCCTTTTCTTTTTTTTTTTTTTTCCCCCAAAGAAGGTACTATTGAGAGCATAAAGGCTCATTATACTGCAGTAGCAAATCCAGTACCGTAGCACTTAAGAGGTGGTTAACAGTGCTTTGGTTCAGAATCAGTGTTAGAAAATAAAGCTTAAAAAGTTACGATGCAGGGTATTTGGCGGGATTTCAACAGCAATTTGTAATGAATGTAGAAAGGACTGAGGCATCGGCTTCTTCCCCTTGGCAAAGTACTTTGTTCTTCATTCTGTTTAAGTCCCAGGTTTCACGATCAAGTTTCTCATTTCCATCGATGACGCACTAAGGAGGATTCGTCATTGACCACGTCATTGTCGGTGTAGCGATGCTGACACCGTGGTGGAATAAGCAGCAGGATGATCAGTACAAGGAGGATAATTCCACACAGGCTCATGAGAGCATAGGAGGCAATCCACAACACTGGTTCATGGAAAGAAACACTAGAAACACAGTTGCTTGCAACATCTGCTGTTGTGAAAGGGCCTTCAATCTCAGATACTGGAGAGCCATCAACTTCTGAGAAATGACAAAAAGAAAAACATTAAGTCTATAGACACCATTTAAAAGCAAATAACAAAAGATGTAGCTTAAATACCTATATATCCCTTTTCCTCCATCATCATACATCTCAGCATATTCATGTTTTATTGTATTTCTCATTGCAATAAAAATACTAGTATTCCATATTTATAAAATGGGAATCTGAAGCATAAGGAGACCATGATACTCCCACATCTCCACAGGCTGTCAACGAGAAAGCAGACATTTAAATCAGGTTTCCCACAGCCCAAATTAAAGCCCAAGCCACTGGATCACCTTTTCGCTCTGGACTAACCTTTCTGAAATGTCATTTTAAAAAAGCTTAAAAATCCCACAACACCTACGCTGGAGTAGGTCAGAGCCTGGGCAGTTTTTGTCTGTTTCTGGCATTCGCAACAACTGGAAGAGTACCTCAGATGATTCTTACATCTTCTGTGTTTGCTATCTTCCAGGGTCTTAGGGAGCAGCATGAAGGATCATTAGCTTCATAGATACCTTAAAGGACTGTATCCTAAACACAAGGTGCAGGGTGGAAAGCAGCACAGATATTCTTGTGAGTGGAGGTGAAAATTCAGAAGGAAGAGGAGGTGAGGCAGGAGAGCTGGGTGACAGCTGTACAGAAAAAGGGAACCGTGGAGAGGAAGGTCAATGTCAGGAGTGAGGAGCTGGGACATAAAGGAGCAGTGCAGTTGCACAGGGAGGGAGAAGCTAACCAAGCAGCTCGAAAAATGGAGATGACAAAGCTAAGGCAAGAAGCATGAATAGGTGCCTTGGCAGCTCTGTTTTCGAACAGCCATCCATCTCGGTAACATCACAGACTGTGTGACTTGTTTCATTACCATCACAAACCCCTACTTGTTAAACCAGTATTTGCTAAAAAGGGTTATGCTGCCCATGGTTGTCACAGTAACCGTGGCAAGCACAGCAAAGTTCCCCTGAGTTGTGGACAGGGCTATGCATATTGTAAAGGCAGAGCAAGTGAGTTGCCTAGGGCAACAAAATATTCAGAGCATTTCGTATCTGCAGGTGTGCGGCCAGGGAAGGATGGATACCTTTTAGCTTGCTTGGGGCAACTCGGAGCCTGCAGTTAGTACTGTTTGTGCATTTTAACAAGTCTTTCAAACAGCTGTAATTCACTTCTCTAGTCAGATACTTCATTTGTGTATTTCTTACAAAGGCCTCATTTTTAACCTTCCTGCTTAAGACACACTCTTGCCAAATTGTAAGGGATCCTGCCTACTGAAAACAGTATCTCTTACTTACATATCTTAGACATGACTCCTGAAAGCATGTTTAAAGAGATTAGAATAAAATAACCTTTGGAAAACCTGGGTTTTGGGAAGGCAGGAAGGTGGCCGTTAAGGTTCTTTGTGGAGAAACAAATGCAGAATAGGTGGGCTGCTTTATCTGCAATTTATTGGGAGAGATTTTAGTTGGTATTCAGTCCCTGACCTCCCAACATCTCATATTATTTTAAGGCTTAAGTTTCATTAGACTTAATTCAGCTTAATCACAGGGTGCTGCTGAAAGAGACAGTCTTGCTTGCCCTCACTCCTGTACCTCGCTGCCTCTTTTGTATTGGTGCTAGTGGCTGGTAGGCTGCAAGGAGAGTCAGGGCAACTTGCTGATCTGATGGAAAACCAACCTGTTATAACAAACAAAATGCCCAAATGAGGAATTTTCTGTAGGATCACTCAACTGAACCAACCCCTTCTCCAGCTGCAAGTGTGGGAAGACTCCTTTAGCAGCAATATGCTGCTAGCATGGACTGGGTGAAACCTGAGGCTGCACCCACAAGCACCCTAACACTGGTGAATACCAAACACGTACTGTCTCAACTCATCAGATGGTAATAGACTGGCCCGTGCACCCTATATCGTCAGCATATCTTTGCCAAGACACATAGATGTGGTAAGGAAGCTGCACATTAGTGGACAGACTTGTAAAAGACTACCTAGAAGGTCTGTGGCAGAAATCCATTTTGTTCTGAGTCCCAGTATTGCACTTTGTCTGCCATGCAGTTGTTTCTTCTGGACATCTCAACCCCTCACACCATTTCATCTGTCTCAGTGAAGTCCTGCAGCACAACCAAACTAAACCACATTTAATACTAATGTGAAATGCAAGGCATAAGTACTTCTACTTAGGAATTTAGTATTTTGAAGAAGTGGGAAAAAAAAAAGCGCAGCACAATTTTCCACCTTGGAGATAGCTTTGAAAATAAACAGTCCCTAATTACTCATTATTTGGCTTGAGTACAATAATTACTCCTATTAAAAAAGGCAATACAAAACTGTTGCCATAGTGGCTGACATTTTAAATTACGTTTTGAGAATGCTTGATAGCAGCACAGCCTCTGCTTTCTTCCCTCCAAAAAGAAAAGTTTTCCCTCACCCTCTTTCACCCCAGAGAAACTGAGAGGAAATCAAAAGAGAGGAAATTTGCCTAAATTGTTCAAACAAGCCCTTAACATAAACTAACAGTCACACACAGAGCATATTACACATTAGCTGAATTAGGATATTTTGGCATTTTTTTTTAGAACATCTGGTGGTAGCTACCTACAATAAACTCTTGACCTTGAATAAATGAGGTTTTCTTCATTATTGATCATTACAGGACAAAAATCTGGAAAAATGCTATTTTATAACATTTGTGTAGAACTCAAACACACTCACTCTCACTCACTCACCATCTTGA
This sequence comes from Fulmarus glacialis, assembly GCF_000690835.1. NCBI lineage: Eukaryota > Metazoa > Chordata > Aves > Procellariiformes > Procellariidae > Fulmarus > Fulmarus glacialis. Next base: position 15,452 of record NW_009193908.1, read on the forward strand.
GTGGTTTGGAAAGGAAGCAAACCTGAAGTTAGATCAAATTTGTCATAAAATTGTAAAGTGCTGGTTGGAAGGGGCCCCTGGAAGTCACCTAGTCCAGCCTCCTACTCAGAGAGCAGGACTGTCACCATCAATAGATCAGGTCAGCTGCAGCTTTATCCAGCCAGGTCTTGCAAAACCCTGAGGATGGAGACCCCATGATCCCTCTGGCCAACCTTCCTCAATGTAATCGGTGGATGTTGCCCTTCGTTACGTAGTTTCACTTGCACTCACCCTTGGCTTGCATTCAATTTAGGGACCACCATAATCCCCAGTTCTTTTTCCGCAGGGCTGCTATTCAGCCAGTCCCTTCCCAGACTGTACGCATGCATGGTGGTTTTCTGCTCGAGGTGCAGAACTTTGCACTTCTGTTCGCTGAAACTCTTGAGGTTTCTGCTGCCCAGTCCTCCAGGTTACCAAGGTCCTCCTGGACTGAAGCTCTGCTATTCATCATGCCATCCATTCTCTCGAGTTTAGTGCCCACAAATTTGGGTGCATTTTGTCTCATGACAGTTTAGTGTAGAAGTCATTTGTGATTACAGTGCTTGGTGCATTTCTTCCCTAAAAAATACCCAAGTCTTACTCCTATGATCTTCTCACTTACTGCAAAAACACTAGGGGTCTAATTCTGCTCGATGCCGAGGTACCTTTAGGTTGCTTCACTAATACTAACTAGTTGATCTGAACATCTTGTCTCAAGGAGGGACCTGATCCAAACCCTTTCCTAGTCATCCTGTAAACAGTAGGTTATCCCTGAAATTATCAACAAGCAACTAGAAACAATTTGAAATTAGTAACAGGCAGAATAAATCTTAAAGGGTTTCACATATTGAGGAAAAAGCAAATGTCTTTTCCTGCTACAATGGAATAGCTTCCTGCAGCCATCTGTCTAACTCTCCTCCCTCTTGGTATATCCTGGAGAATGAAAATGGTGCAAGGAGTATTGTGGGATAAGCCAGTTCTCATCTCTAGCCAAGTCTCAATAGAAACTTGGGAGTTCAATGAAGTTAAGGCTTTTAGTCCTGTTCCCCTCATTTTTGTATTCAGCACATACCCGTTTAACATCTTATAAAAACATGGGCTTAAATTTAGTGTTAACACTCTATTGTAAACAAGAAAGCATAAGTCATTGCAAAGCCACACCAAATGGTCTTATATTTCTCTATTTCTGAAGATTTATGCCACCAGTAATTCAATTTAATTTATGCCCACGAACAGACTAAGAAGCTCCAAATAAACTACATTAATATAGTTGCTATGGAGGACATGGCTGGCCTCCACAGGAAGCCAGTTAGGCAGCTTAATCCCTCACACCGCACTGACGGCTAACCACTCACAGTTGTGGTTTTCTCATGAAAGTAGCGTTAAATATGGAAACCACAAGCTGTGAAGAAGTAAATTCAGAATAACTGGCACATCCAGCAAAATGTCATCTGCCCCATGTGCGTGGAGTCTGACAAATCAGTATATCTTGTCTCAGTCAGTGGCTTGTGCCATCTGATTTCTCAAGAAGCTAAGTTCCCATGATGCTAGGTTAGACATATGCATGAAACATGGACAAAGAAACAAGGAGGAAATGCCTTCTAGCACCAGCTAGGTATCGTCATGTGTCCAAGCTCATGTAAATTCAGATTTCATTTCTATTCAGCAAGCTCAGTTCTTCCTCTCTAGACGAGGTTGGCAGAACTACATGAAGTGGCCAAACTCCATGCATGCATGTAGTAGTATTAACATTAAGGTGTTATTATGGTTCCCTGATTCTTTTTCTCAACAAAGATGTGCTGTCAAAGCAGTTCTTATGAGCAGCTGGCTCGTGTCCCCTGCTGACAACATGTTGGTCAGTATGATCCGTCAAAATGCCCCCTCCCCTCTCCATGAATGGCTGCAGTGTGGCAGGGACAGGAGGCAGCTCTATGCTTGCTAAAATTGCAGTCAGGAAGCACAAGGAAGAATGAAAGGCAGGAAAACCTGGTCTGCAGTATTTGTCTAGTTACACTCTCCTTCCAGATACGTTCAAAATGCGTCTTTCATCACTGCATGGTACCTCATAGAGGTCTTCATTAAGCAACCCACATCAATATCCAGATTTTCTTTCATAGTAAGCTCAAAGATGACAATTTTGAACCCATTAAGAATGCAGACATTAAAAAAAAAGCTTTTAAAAAGCCCTGGAGCTACAACTCAGCTAGCTAGTATCTCTCTTTTTTCCCCTCAACTACTTGGTTGCATTAAGCACTCAAGCGCTTACTGCCCTTACCCTCTCTAACATAAATACTGGGGATTAAAAAAGCACTGTCAGTCGTAGTCCTTTTCTCATCCAAATCTCAGATGATACAGTGTTTTTCAGGGCATAGACCACTTCTATTTGGGACAGAGACTTGCATATGGGTGCACGTCCTTTCTCCCCTCTCCCACTTGTATGTTCTTGTGGTGCCAAGGCAATATCTCAACAACAAGGGGAGGAAACCCCAAAACTTTTGTTTTTAGCTACCCTTGGTGAGATAAGAGAAATCACGAAAAAGCAAGAAAGTTAACCAGCACTGTAAAATCAGCCAAAAATTATGAGCTTTTTCACATTTCCTCAGCAACTAATTAAAAAATTAATGGCTTTCTACTTACACTGAGAGAACAATTTGTTTAGAACCAACACAAACACCACAAGTCTTAATTTGAGTCCCATTTTCATCTTGGCTCTTTCTTTGAGTATTTCTGAGAGGCTGAAAGGGCACAATTTACATTAAGAGAAAAGCGCGGGTAAGGTACTTCACTGCACATAGCAAAAGTTAGTTGAAGAATCCATTTATCCACAAATTAGATCAGGAACTACACAAAAATGAAGCTGCATTAAAAACAGGGACTCATCTCATGTAACTGTTGGGGAAACCGCACACACAGATGTCTTAGAAAGAAGATCTTCTCTCAGAGGGAGCAATGCAGCTAAGGTACCCAGAGCTGAGGCTGATTTACTTCATACCAAAAGACTGTTGCGTGCAATACAGCCTCTTCTTTTCTCCCCTTGAAATGGGAGCTTGGGATTGCTCAAAAATATACCCTTCACACTTCATGAGTAACCATGCTTTTCCTCGTCAGATAAGTGGCAAAGGTGTTTCTCTGAGAGAGCAGGTGTTTCCTCACTTACCAAGTCCTGAACAATATTTCTCTCACCTGCACACGGACTCACTGCAAAGCCCACTCTCCTCTGGGCTCTGTCAAATATTACATAGAAGCCTTCCATGACTGTAGCACCAATAACTAGAGCATTCGTGGAGGAAGAGATGCCGAATCGGTAGCACTGTAAATTGTCTCCTATTCCAAGGATGGGTTGAATATAAAGCTATTTAAAAAAAAAAAAAAAAAGCCAGAGTTTAAGAAGCAACACCACACAGTACTTAGAAGTTCATAACTTTTGATGTTTATATTCAAGCACTCAAGCCCCACTGGAAATAGAGAATGAATAGGGGCAAACAGATTTCTGTACATGACTTAAAACTGGTCAAAGCTTACATGCAGGTAAGAGGTAAAGCTCTTGGATTCTAAGCTTAAATTTGAACACAGTCACTACGTGAAGATATGAGCAAATTCATGACAGCCACTTCTTATTGTATTTTCCATAAGGGAAGGATAGCTGAGAAAAAACTTGGGATATGAACATAAATTAGAGAATAATTTTATTGTTTAAAAAATTATCAGGATGGAATTGATTCAGAGAGCGTTCAGTGTCAGCTTCAAGGCTCTAGATTCATAAATTCAAGTCACATTTTACCCCTTGTCTCCTCAGGGAAGATGAAAGATTGCCAAGCTACATGATCAGTACAGAAAAAGCTTATCATAAGGCTTTAGTATATTTCAAGTTAAAATGTACTTAATAGGTTCATTCTTCTCTTTGCTCCTGACCATCCCCTGTGGTAAAAGACTGCATTAGTAACGTTAGAGGATACTAGCCTGTATTGCAACCTATGCTGGGAGGGGAAGCCAGAGAGGAAAAATAAAAGTGGCACATTATATTCTAAAAGCTGGGATGGAATATTAATAAAAGATAAACCAACCAAGTTACAGAAAGTGGTGACGAGATCACACAGGCTCATTGCCAAGACTGTCATATTCAGAAGAAGTGCTCCAACTCAGAATGCCATGAAAAACAAATCAATTTGCTTCCCAAAATGAGAGGATCAAAATGAGCAGAGACATTCTGTATTGACATCTAATGTGGCTAAAGCTCATGTAAACAAAACAAAAAGTTGCCTATTTTTCCTGACAATTTGAAAAAAATCATTCCCAACTACATGGACTGCACTCAGAGGGAAACTGTGCTTTTCTTTTTTGGTTTTAGGTTTGACAAGTTTGCTATTTTCCCTATTTAAAATTTGATTTTTAAAATTTAATTTGAAAAGATTTCCCTTGCATGCAATAAGCCAGTTATCTATTACTGCTAAAAATAGCTCCTATTTTTTAAGAGGATGTGCTTCCTAATAGTAAAAATAAATGCATAACTGAATAAACAAAGAAGGTTGAGACCTGTGGTAGGATAGAGATCCGAAACGACCTACTGGAGTTTTCATCCCTCAGGTAAATGGAGAGTTTGGGAAATAAGGACCAGGGTCTTTCAGTTTTATCCCAGCATGCAAGCTGTGAACCAGTCCAGAAACCAGAAGAGAATTCTTGTATCTATTAAAACAAACAAACAAACAGTGATACATACAGATTACATACATTCTGATAGATTTTTGTAAATGATCACTACCACTATTCAATACTTCTTCCATTCCCATGGAGATATTCAAGCATGAACACAAGTCTGACAAAGAGCTTTTTCTTTAAGGATCAAAGCAAAAACCCAACACACAAATCAAGGTGCATCATAACCCATTATGACTTGGAAGAAGGGTGAAGATGTAAAAGCAAGTTTAGCTCTCCCTTCCCTCCCTATTTGTGTCTCATTACTTCCACTTCTGCAATGAACATGTATGACCTCCCTGAGCAATTAGTACTGCAAAGAGGCAAAGCATCAACGGGCTTTTACTACCTGCCTACCTCTTCTCTGAACAGCTCTGACCAAACACCAACGTTTTGAAGCAGCAGACATTCTTTTAAGAACACAAACCAAAATACAAACCACATGAATATGTAATGGAGTCATCTCCCTTCCTCACATACCTACAGCTTCTTACTCAACTTTAGGGTTTTGAAGCCAAGGGCTAAGCCAAAATCTCCTGGCATCTAAGGGAATCAAGGTCTGCCACAGTCAATGGAAAGAAACACGTCCCTCTGTCTCTTTTGCTGCCCTGCCACTCACTACCAGTACAACTTGACATGCTTTTGAAATAAGGTTGATTAACAGTACTTCTTAATATATCCATGGTACTAACACAGCAATAAGCAAACCCCTACAGAGCTTGTTTGCCTAAGACAAACATCTTGTCTAATGTTCATGCTCCCTGAAGCTGATCTGCTGCCAGATCAGAGGAAAAATCTTCCTTATTTGAGTGCATTACTTTGTGCTGGTTCTTATTCCCACGTGAAGCAACATCCAAGGCAGTATCTTGTTCTGACGCTGCAGAGCCAAAGCCTCCCATTTGGGTGAAGAAGAAAGATGGAATCCAGCCTCTCCACTCCCCTCATTTGTATTTATCTGTGATATCGATTATTTTGTAAACATCAGCTCATACATTAGTTATATGGCATTTTACAGGTGACAGGTATTCACTCCACCCCACATTCCTGCCAATGAAATATTTGTTAGGGCTGCACAGTATTAAAGCCTTAATACTTCCAGGTCCTCATCTCTGTTCTTGGGCCAACAAGCATACGTACACTGATGTAAACACACAATGAGACTTACTGTCACAAACAGACTGCTTTTACCCTTAATTCTCAATGCACACTTAAGTACACCTCTTGGCACAGTACAGTACGCTCTGCCCCTCACAGCTAAGTCCCAGGCCAGACCTGCTGAAAAACATAGTTCTCCTCTCTTTCCATTTTCTCTTGGAAAGCAGAGCTTGTGATCTGAGAAAGACTGCAAGATAGCACCCAGACTGGACAGACCAAGTCTATAAAGTGCTCTATTTTAAGTGCCTACTTTCATTTCCCAGAAAGACTGCTTATTACATTGCATTTCTTTGCCTTATTTCTGTACACTGAAGAAATGCATTGGGGGGGGATTTGGCTGTATGATACCTAAAAGGTTAAAAGATTTTAGATTTATTTGAGCCTTCCTTTCTTCAACTTATTAACTTAGCATTATATTAATGCTGTGAGTAGACATGCTGTTCTGGCTTCAGCTCAGTGAGGTGTAGTAGCTGCCACCTGTAGTAGCTGTGGCTCATCTCTGCCCATCTGCCAAAACCATCACCCTTCAGACCTGCCAACATCAAACTGCATCTATAGCTGCTCCCTAAAAGACTTCAGTCCAAATAAGTAAGGTTTAAAAAACAGTCTGCACCACTAAAGAGCATAAAGCTCACAGCCTTGGTTTTTAATGGAGCTGAATAAAGGAATGCTTCACATGCAGTTATCCCAGCATACCTGAGGGGGCAATAACGTCTTGCTGGGAAGCTCATAACAAGCTGCTAGGAGCAGGAACTTGTTAACCTAGTTCACCTGTGGTCAGAGAAGTATGTCTGACTACAGCAGATGATTTTATGTTTCAGTGGTACATAGCCTGCCGGAAGCACAGAGCGCTAAGAGTATGGTTGTGATGCCATGGTACAATTGTTGAAAATACCCATTTTCCTGACATTGCTCCTAAACAGGTAGAATGTGATCCTTACATCTTGCAACTACTTTCTTATTTAATAGACTATCTCCTTTGTTTAGAGCTGTGAAAGTAATTTTTGGTGTGTGTGGAGGGAAAAGGGTACAGCAGCAAGGTCCTTGAGATCTAAAAAGAAACCCTAAAAGAGAAGAGTTAGTTTATGCATTTTTAATATGAAGAACAGAAACCATTAAGCAGAGCGAGCGAGTGGTTCCCCTCTAATACTTATTGATCAGTTGACTATTTACTTGTCATGTGGAAGGCCCTAGTTCAAATCTCCTGAACAACATCAGAGAGGAGCGTGGACCGCTGTGACCCACTTCACAGGAGGATGCCCTATCCGCAAGGTGCCGTTACAAGAGCTGTTGGGTAGGCTTCTTTCAATTCCCCCACCATCGACCGAAATTGTTCCAGTCAATACTTAAGTGCTTTGCAAAGAGAAGAACTTTTCAACCAGGGAAGCTGAGCTACTAAGATAACTGGTACATTTATTTCAGATACTGGACATGTGCAGGCAGTGAAGAACACTTCGTGCCAAATCTCTGCTCTCAATCAGGTAGGAAAAGGATCTCAGTCTTGACTTATCAGCATACAGGCAAATACTCTGTCTTTTGGACAGCTGGCCAATAGTCCGGTTACTGTATTTCCTGTGATTTGCAATGACTACTGCTGTCTGATTGTGAATCCATGGCAAAAATATCAAAATTGTTCACATTGAGATATCTGGGATTTATTCTTCATCTTTAACCTTCTTGGCGCTGTTCCCTGTATTCAACCAAAACTTATGAATAGATTTTAGTAACTAGAAAATGCTGCTTCAGTTACTCTACACTCAGAGAAATCCACCATCCCCATGCCCTACTTCTAAAGCCCTCTCTATTTCCAAAGAAAGACGCTTTTAAACATAAATAATTCAATAATGAAGGTCAAAAGCAGCTTTATTAATATGAATAATCCTAATGAATGGCATCCACTCTATACAACAATAAGCATTATACTTGGAAAAGAACTGCTTGCAGTAGCAGGTTCTTCTACTTTATAAACACTCCATTTTGAATGAAAGGACTGATTTTTGCAGTCTTAATACTTTGAATCAGAGCAACAGGGATTATGTCCATGTTTCTGAAATGCTTAGAACAAAATATTCCATCTCTGCACTATTTCTGACGCATTTCCATACACAAACTTCTTGTCTGTACTTGGATCCCCCTTTTCCCTCCTCCCTTTCCCTTTTCCTCTCTTCCTTTCCCTTTTCCGTTTCCATCAAAGATGATCAGTCATTTCTCACTTATTAACAGGAGTAGACCAGGAAAGATTCTGCTCCCCTCAGGTTAAAACCCTATGACTTACGAGGTAGATAGCAAAGGTGACACTCCTTTCAAAGATCATGTGATCATTTAATAGGAATTTAACATTTTGAGCAGATTTAATGACATTAGCTTACCAGGGACGTGCGAGCTATTGCTTGCACAACAGCACTGAAGACTTTCTGGGGGAGACGGAGAAGCGTGGTCCCACTGTCTACTATTGCTTTATCGGCATTATACTAGGGAGGGGGGAAAAAAGGTGAGAAGTTACACACTGTAGTTAATGTAATGCAGATTCCACTGTTTCATAACAATAACAAAGCTGTTCCTTTTTGGTAGCTCTCCTCCCAAACCTGCATGTCATACCTGTCAGCAGCTCACTTTAATTGATAACTTGAATTCAAAAGAAGTCTGAGAACAAAAGCAAGATACGGTCAGCCTAGACGCAAGAGAGAGTTTACCTGGACCACTCAGGAAATTACTGCGTGTCATGGCAGCTGTTGCAAATGTCCAGACCACTGTAAAAAGAAGTAAAGCCCAGCCCCTTTCAGAGGTGTGATCTAATCCACTTTACTGCCATACGCTTTGGGGAAAAGCACTCTCACGGTCAGTGCAGGCAGATGCTAAGCACGCTGATGTAGCTTACATATATGTCCAAGCTCTGGATCAAGGTCTCTGCTATTATGAAAACAACTCACTCTAGTTTAAACACAATGTAGCAGCCTACTTTTAATGACTATCTAATTTAAGAATAGTCAGGGAACATTAGGCTTCATTACATGTCATGTTCGGTACTGGCTCAAGAGTACAAATGCCAAAAGCCACACCTTTCTCTCTTGACTGCTGAAAATCACTAAAACACAGACAAAAACAAGTACAAGGAAACCTGAAATTTCCATCTTACTGTCTCAAAATCTGCACTAAAAAAACTAAGCAAACATTTCTCTTCATTATTAAACCCCCAACCCTCAGATGAAGAGATTTCAGCAACCTTCAGATACAGTAAACAAAGAATAAACATTTTAAAAGGTACATCTTTTTTCATGAACTCCTTAAAAACTATGATTAATTGTGGGGGAGAAAAAAAAAAGCAAGTAGCAGTGCAGCTGCTTGCATTAACTACTTTTGTTACCAGCTTAGGCAGCAGGATCAATATAACTGAACATGTTTATGGCATAATCATAAGACAGAAGGTAATATACAGCGTATATTACGTATACGTATATACGTAAAAAGCGTAAGCTTTTTACGAAGAGGCCAAACAGCAAGTGAATTTAAAATACATTGGTTCAGATGTTATCAAGTCACATGGAATATCTTTAGCGCAGGGACAAAAATAAAACCCACCAAAAAGTAAAAAAGTAACTCTTAGTTACTTTCTTTTTGAAAGAAGAGATGCTATAGGCTGCCAAGCAGAGCTGAAAGCAAACAGGAAACCATTTATTATACACTCAGAAATACTTCTAAAGAGTAGAGAGAACTATCAAGACATTGTGAAGTCCATTTTAACAGATTTGTACCACAAATACACAATCACCAACATCCTGGAGAGCCACCCTTGTAAAAAAAGTAGGTAGGAGGCATAGCCAAGAGGGCCAATCACTAACATAAAACCACGCAAAATGCCTGGAGTAGCAGAATCACTCGGCCAGGGACTAAGCACCTGGATTTTCATGCTGTGCACAGTGTACTTGCAGCGGGCAGTAACTTCTTGCCTTGTTAGTCTTCCTGGTTAATATTTAACAGCGCACCCTATGCAGCGTGCACTGCTGGCAGCTCAGCCCTGCTCTGCCAGGCTCAAGGCCACAGCTGTAGTGTAACACTGGACAGATTCCCGGCATTGAAGCGAGGGGACTGCTTTTCCCTTGCAAGGAAAGGAGTAGTCTCTGGTTACGGTTACAAAAAATGTTCCATTTCCTAGAAAACAACTAAGAGGAGAGAGGGCACATAGTTCATCATCCTATACCGTGAATTATGCATCCTCTGCAAGCCCCTAACTAGCCAAACTTTAATCATACTAGCTCTAATTTACTGTTCTTCCTCTAAATTTTTGCGGGAAGATCTCCTTTGATCAAGAAATGAATGATGCCTTCTGTAACAGTGACTAGCACACTGTGCTAATACGTACAATGTGAAAGCAAACGCTGGCTCAGAAAAGAGCGACAATAACAGGAAACTTTCGTAACACCGCTAGGTTTTTCAGTGAGTTGTTTTCTGGAAACAGCATGTATTAAACCATTAGTACAAGGGCTCCTCTTCAAAAACATGTTGACTGTTTTTTAAGGCAAGAAAGAAAAGCAAACACAAACATTTATATTACAGGACCAGCAGTTTTGCTTTTCTAAGAGTATAATAGAAGCATTTAAATAGACCTTGTTTTGCTTATTAAGTTGAAAGACAATATGACGAATTTTAAATATTTTATATGGCAATATGATTTCCATATTTTGTATGGAAATATAATATTTATGCACAAGTAAGATTTTTATAATGAATTTCACTTAATTTGTATGAACTATAAAAACTTTAGAATTACCATGTCCCAATGATTTCCAACTCAGAGAACAAGCGTAAGATAAAATTAAGATGTCTAATGAAAACGGGGCATGAAAATTATAAACTAAAATCAAAACATGAATAGCAACAAGCAACAGTAAGAAACAAATGAAATACACACATACACACATGTCCTCCAGAAAAAAACGAAACAGCTTTGAAATAAAAGCTGCTACAACACAGTCTCATTAGACTGATCCAGAGACAGCAGAACATTATTCCTAATAAAAACAGAAAACGTATCTATCAGGAGTAATAACTGGCAAGGCTGAAGTGAGCAAAAATGGATTAAAAAAATAATTAAAAAAAGGAGGCATAGGATGAGATACTTTGGGAAGGGTCCCAGGATGACACCTGCTCACTGCCATAGTGAATTACATGCTTAGACATCACCACAGGGGTCAATCCAAAATCTTCCCTTTTCTTTGTTTGACCAGAATTGCTTTAAAACCCTTTGGTTTGATTTTAGTGTGTAACAGAAAACCATAAACTGTAGTTGTTTAAAGACTCCTTGAACCACCTTCAGTGGTTAGACACCTTCGTTACAACTGAAACTAGTCAAGAGGCTGAGCCCTTGCAAACCACAGCAGCCTTATTTTCAGTGGATTGTTCGCTTGACAGTTGTAGCTTAGTCCCTAATTTACTGAAAATACTATCAATGACTAAGTCCTCTTTGAAGCAATTTTAACTTGCTTGATGTACACACTGCATTTCACATGGCTCATTCATTTCTTTTCAAACTTACCACACAGCCTTAATTCTCAGAGGAGACTGCAGTACACATCTGCTTGCAAAGACAAAACTGATTAAGTGTTTTTCTTAACCAGACTTGTGTTTTATATAGACAGAATATCGCAAATACCTCTCTGCAGTCCAATTCAAGGTTCTGTCCTCCGACCTCCAGTTTGAGAATTTCAACCTGGTAATACCACTCCTCTTTGATTGGTGTGTACCAAATATCACCCTTGTACAGACTTGGTTCAATTCCACCCAGAACCTAAGGGAAAGGAGAAAAGAATTCACACGCTTTAAAATCCCAGATGTTTAGTTTTGGGGCAAGTACAGGAAAAAAGGGCAATATTTAATCGTGATACACAGAGCAACAAAATTTTAATTTAGCACCATTTGTAAGGATTTTACTGACAAGTTCTTTGTCAATAATAAAGCAGTATGAAACATCTAGACATTAAATAGATCATGCTTCAATCAAACAGAATTCCCATATTGGGCCAAATTACCAGCACCTTCATCTACAGGCTCACACTGATTATCTTATGAAAGCTCCACTGTTTAAAATCAAAACAGTATCTTCAGTGGTTTAATCTAGGCAATGTATGAAAATGGGACAGTATATTAAACTTGCACATCATAAATGGATTTTATCAGATCAGAAAAACCTTAATGCTGCTTAAGAACACTCAATTCTTCTTACACACATCCAAAATGGAATATGACCATCCCATCATTGCTATCACTATTAGATTCCATCAAGACTTACATTGAAGCTGACTGGGAGCATCTTAAGAGAATCGGACTTTGAACTAAACTAACATACGCGAGTTCTCTCTTGGGCTTCATCTATCTCAAGTCCGCTAACATTTACAGTTTGTGAATTTACAGCAAAATAACTATTTGTGATCAACTCCTGTGCTGATATGCTTATTTCAGCATAATTCAGGAACTCATGATCCAAATAAAGGCCAATTCTTGGTCCCACTGAAACTGATGGAAAGAATTCCCAGAGTAACAACAAGGGGAAGACCTGGTCTTCAGATTATTTCCTTTGGTATGTTGTCTACAAAAAAAAAAAAGGAAAAAAGCCTTGATTCCTCTCCTCCTTTTCACATCATGTAAAAAAAACTACTGTAGCATTTTGATGAGTCTGAACAAGCTTAGCAGCTGAGTAAGGGACTACTCAGTTTAAGAAATCTGCCATGAGGAAACACCACAACATTTCTGTTTTTCTTTATTAAAATAAAACTTGAAATGCAGAAGTCTACTCAAAATTGAGAGAGAAAAAAAGAATGGAGAATAAAAATAGACACTTAAGTTTTTGCCTAAATGCTTAACTTTTCCTTAAAAAATAATAAAACATTTTGTATATTTAAACACTAAATTTGGAAGAATTAGGATAGTCATAGAAAAGAGGGAGAGAGATTAACAAAGATACATCTTCCCTCTCAGATTGACAGATACCCACAAGACTACCTCCGTTGGTACCACTTCCAGAAACAGGCAGTCCAGCACCACACATCTGCAAGGAGAAAATGTTGGGGATCTTTGCCTGCCTCACAAGAGAATCAAAGAACGTCTCCACCGAACTTGAAGGCTTGAAGGTGTTGAAAAACAAAACAAAAAAGCAAAAGAATTGCAGAAGTATTCATTAAAAAGTTTCTTTGCAGAAATGAGCAAATCATTCAAACAAGACCACTTTTCACAAGTAAATTGAATTTCTGACAACCAGGTGATGAAAATTCTAGATATAATAAGTCATTAAAAAACCAATATCTGTCATTTCTCTGTTTCTGCTGTTTTTAAAAACATTTTTACTCTTGACCACTGTCATAGAAATCCCTAAAGCACTTGAAACTGCAGTTTTCAAACTCAAATACTAGTTTCAGTTTCAGGCAGAAACTCTCACTGATGCTTTCTGTTGGGAAAAGGCTTTGGGTTATTAGAACAGTCAAATGTAACTTGCCCTTCCCACCTTTCCACAGTTAAAAGGCAGAATTTTAAAGTGAGGATTTTCAGTTTTTAAACATAGTTTAATTCTAATGAACTTTGAATTCAATGGCTCTAATTTCCTCTTCTTTCTTTTAAAGAACTTCATATCCAAGCACACTCACTTCAGCTCACTATGGCCAACAGGTTCTTTCCTACACTGCATGTCATGCTTGTCTGCAGTTATTAGAGTACTGCAATTTCATTGTAATTCAGATTTCCGTGCAGGTACATCTCATGATAGACAGAGACCCTGGCGAGCTTGCGAGGTGCCAAGTGCTCTTACTACACAAAGCACAGAGCAGCCTCAGAAGCCAACAACACTGAAGTCTTTGGAAGAAGGGAAAAATAAATGCCCTGAATACACTCTTTGCCCAAACCAGAGTCTGAGAAGCAGCTCTTCTCTGTCTGTCGACAGTGTATGGCAACAAATATGGCAGAAATCAACACAATGATCACACAACTCTTGAATAAAGCATTTTAATTCCAGAGTCGGCAGGCAGTGTTGAATTGTTTGTTCTAGCGGGATATAACTCAGTTTGTAAATTTCTCAGACAGTTATGTGTATGTTGAAAACTATGACTATATACTACTCCAATTACATTTTCAGTGACTATAAGGTTATAAGTTTTAGACTATAAATTTTAGGTTTTAATTTAAACTTCTACCTGAATTTCCTACCTCCACAAGAACAGGATGTGCTTGGTTCTATGTTGATGAAAACACTGTCGCTAATATTTGTTCTGAAATCATCCATACATGCCCTCCATCTCAACTTTTACTTATGAATGGAGAATGTCTTAGGATGAACTGCCAAGGGCTTTGCCAAGTAAGTTCATTAGTCCATTGACAAGTCTTGAGGGAGATCATCAGAGCCCTAATAAACACCCTCCACACACATACCAGAAGCCTTTACTCCCATACTCTGGTACTACAAGCTCTGTAAAAGCTTATTCATTCCAGAGGAGCTAAAATTGAAGCCTTCATCACCAGAAAAGCCAAAATCCTCACATGGGACTCTGGTACCATCACAACCCAATTTATTCTTTCTTGAACAAACACAAAGGATCAAAAAAAAGTCTAATGCTGACATATCATCTGCTCACTTTATTTTAATAGTTAGATTTCTATTTATTGTCATTGTGAAAGACAACAGCTGGGGAGTGGACGATTTACCTTGGCTAAGGCATCGTAGGCAAGACCAAGAATCCCGTGCCATTTAACCCCTGGTAAGAAGAAATTCTCTGATTCAAGAATGGTAGCAATGTTGATGGTGTAGCTGCCATAGATTCCTTTTGGGATACTAATGACATCTGTACCCAGAACTCCAGTCCAGCTTCCTTGACTGTACTTAACTGTGACATCAATCCCTTGAGATTTGTATGTACTTGACCTTTAAAAGGAAAAGATACACTTATGCATGAGCTGTTTACAATGCAAGACAACAGAATATATTCAATCTCAATTTTTCCCAGAGAGGAAAAAAAGTGAAGTCTGCAAAGTCAATCACATAAACTCACAGAAGAAGGGGGATGGATTGTAAAAGCAGTAAAAAGCTGTAAGAAAAAAAAATCTTGAGGCCCTGTTTTTATCCTGAAGCTATCAATGACTCAAATCTTCACAATGTGTGTCTCTTTTTTTTTTTTTTTTTTTTTTTTTTTAAATCTAAGGTATTATGCCATCTAGTACAATGTGCCCCTGACTCAGACTGATCCATCATAATAGGAGCAATACTCTTTAACTGGAGATGAAATGTATTAAGTGACACTAGGAAATGAAAAGCTTCTGAATTCAAATCTAAAATTGAAATGCCAAACTAACTGAATACCTGTAGACTAACACCTCATTAATATTATTAAAAAATCCATTTTGGGTAAATTGGAATATTATTGTGAGTATCAGCAGTAAGACACAGGTTTTCTAAATCTGCAGTTTGGTCTATCTATCAGGAAGTAAGTCGACTTGGATATTATTAACAAATGATTCACTGACTTGGAGGAGGAAGGGAAGGAGTTCTTTCTAGACCAGGGCACCAAAGGCAAAGGAGCAGTTAAGTATAACAAGCAAAGAAAGAAAAAAAATCCTGTTTAGAAGGCTTAACAAAAACGTTAGAAAAAACATCAATATATTTTTTGTTTTAAAATCCTGTAGTACAAATATAGTAATCATCTTCCACCTGCATCACTACTGAAGAGCTACAAAACTTCTAGATCTCTTACAATTTATTTTGGTCCTATTCCTCGGCATACAGCTTCCCCTTCTGAAGAGACAGATGACCATGCTCGGTTCATCTGAACAGAATTTTAGCTTGACCACTTTTTAAAAAGTAAATTAAAAAAAAAAGTAAGTTTAAAATAATTTCACAACACCACCTTTACATGTGTGTAAAACAATAGAAAGTGATTTATCAAGTGCGGACAGTTTTATCAACCCAGCTTTAATCTAACAGCTGCTCTGACAGAAACTGCCACATGAAGTGGCTTCACAGCCCCCTGTACCTGAGCTCGCCCGAATTAAGTCGGTGCAATTTTGCCTATTATGGGGAACAACCTTCAGATGGCAACGCAGACAACTCCCATCCCTTCGAGCAGACACTTTATCTTGAGGGACAATTTGGCCATATGGACCATGCAACTGATCCTCTTCCTAGCTAAGGGACGGAGGGAGTAGTAAGAGGCCAGGCTCTAACCCTAAGCAGCTCTTGATACTCCCAACACCTAACCCTTCAAGGGTCTTCAGGGCTCAGCAGCTTGTAACCTCCAAGACAGCAGAAATACATGAGATCATAGGCCCCACAGATTATATTTCAAAATGCACGAATTCCAGAGATACTGTTACTACCTATATCTGGTCACTTCTACTGGTACTGCGTAATTCTGCATTTGTATGACACTTAGACAAAGGGACATCTCTGCTTAGGCAGGGTCTTCGGAGTACCACTGTGATACTGGCAGTACATTTTATAAATCAAAATAGAGTCTGAATAATTAGAGACATAAGAGAAACTGGGGGAGGAGAGGGGGGGCAGGAAAAGGAAGGGAAAATACAGGATTCTTCATGTAGAAAAGTGTCTGGCTGTGCAACAGAAGAGGAAACATCTGAAACCAGAGAGAAAAGTGAGTGCTGGGAGAATAAAGCGAAGCGAATCTGCAAATACAGATGCTGCATGACTATCGACAGCAGCAGCACATAGCTCTTCTTCCGTAAGTGGTAACAGCCTGATGGATTGAGCTGTGGACCAGGACACAGAAAGACTGGGTTCGTTTTCCAGCGCGGCTGGTGAACTTTCCTGTGGAAAAGCAGGACAAGTCAATTCCTCGCCCTCTGTGCCTCAGCTTCCCCACCTGTAGAAATGGGTATGAGGATACTCATCTCATTTGTAAAGCGCACAAATGTCATATTGAAGAGAAGGCCTTATTATTTCCTTCAAGGAGCAAAACACCTAGTGTGGGAAGGGATCTCACGTGATCCTTGTGGCAGTAATTATATTCTGTTCTGAAAAACCACTTCCTGCTCCGTCTTCTTGACTGCAATCAGCCCGTGTTTTTCCACCTCACTGATCCGAAGGAAGAAAACTTCTTTAGAGGTCAAAACTAGAGACTTGTTCTAATTCATGGGCTGAGTGTTTTAAACAAACACACAGTGCAAAAAATTCCAAATAAGCCGTTGTGGTTACGGTAAGAAAATAAGAAATTCAACTCTTCCGGCAGGACAGAGTGTATCTTAGCCAGAGGCAAGGAAAAAGGCTCCTAGATTATGGTGCTGTAGTGCCACTACTCCCTTCTACCTCTTCTTCCTGGTTACTCCTTCTCTCCAAAGCAGCCAACAGAAACGTGGTCCTCAAACCTTGAATGGATCTCAAGCCTCAGCTGAGAAAACTAGCAACAGGTTCATTTTCTCATGCAGAGTTACTCCTCATTACCAGCATACAGCTGAACAAAACATAGCCAAAATACTATTTCTCATGCCATGCTTCATTTGAAGGAGGCTCATCACAGCAACAGCAAATCCACTACGCAGAAAGCCCTGCTTAACACTGACCTCACCAAACACAAGCAATTCCTTCTTAATTCCATGCTCTCTTGCCACTCTGCAACAAACCAGGACTTCAGATTTTCCTGCTTACCCATTCACTTTTTCCTAAGCCCCAAATCAATGTCTCCACACACAGCAATGGCAAAGAAGGGACAGAAAACAGCAATGGGCAAAAAAATCTGAACAGAAGTTTTGATCTCCTCTCTAGTGATAGATGGATGGCACAAGATAAGTGATTCAGGGCCAACAACTTTAACAAAAAGCAAACTATTCCACAACATAAATTATTGATTTTTAACCAAGAAGTCCCATCTAATTTGCAGGGGTTCTGGAACAAGTCTGGAACAAGTCTCAAACCATAAACTATACAGTGTACACAGCCAAATTCGCAGGATCATACTGCAAAGCAGCAGCTTATTTTTGCTTGCTGGTATATACCTTACTGTATATACCTCAATTTATTGCCCTTAATTTTCTTATCTCCCTATCTCTTGGAATGATCAACTCTTGAGCAATTTGCTTTTGAAACTTTAGATGGTGAGGCAGTAGTACCCTCACTGAAATAAAACTGAATATTGTTGCTGAATACTGACAGCCCTGAGTATGTCATTCTTTCACATACCGCTACAGAGCCATCACTGATAATTTAGTTTCAAGCATAAAAATCCCTTTATACATCTGTTTAAGTAACTCTTTTATCATAAGTAGCATACTCAACAAAAACTACTTGTTATTTTGAACAGCAGAGAAACAAATGCTGTGATTTCTTTTCAGTTTGGGACAAATGATGCCATTTCCCAAAACCTTGTACATCATGGTGACTTATACAGCATGATCATCACAGCAGACTCAGAACTTTTCACAGCAAAGTTTTGTCAGAGCCACTCAAAAGCCCAAGTTGCGAAAAAGTTCATGATAACAGCTTTATTTGTTTTGTACAGAAAAACCCAGATAATTAAACAATAGAATTATATGACATGAATTATACAACACACAACATCATTTAACAAGTTCTAAAATTGCTCAAGGAGGCCTCTTCCTGAACAACACACACTCCTGGTCCTTTGAAACAAAGACAATACCTTTCCTATGCACCCTCCTCAATTTCAGTCAAAAAACAATCATGCATTTAATTTCAGATTTTGATCATTTGAATAAAATTAAACTAAGAGTGTGGCAATCAGGAAATTCAGACCCATCACTCTCTTTCTCCAACACAATATTAATATTCTAATACGCACACATCTATAACTCAGTCCCATTAACTTAACAAATTACTAATTGTCCTTTCCCCTCGTCTTCGATTTGCAGTTTATGACTTTGATATGGAACACTTCATGACAACATAGGGAAAAACTGTAGGAATGATTACCAGATGAGAGGAAACCTCTTTATCTAATGTTGAAGTGTTCCACATAGTGTGGAAGAAAAGTGCACATAGGTCATTTATCTTTTACACATAGGTAAAGGTCACTCAGGTAATTTTACAGATCCAGCTGATGTGATATCAAGGCCCCTCTCTACCATCTATGCAAAATCATGGCAACCAGGGAAGGATATCATAAGGCCAGTCTCAAAAAGAGGTGAGCAGCAGGGCCCAAGGAACTGTAGGCCACTGGGCTTCACCTCAGCTCAGGAAAAGCCTCGGAGAACAACCTCCTGGAATCTGTTCCAAAGCACGTGAAGGACAAGAAGGTAATCGTGGACGCTCAACGAGGAATTTCACAGGCGTATCATACCTGACCAACCTCATTGCCTGCCTTCTACAAGATGACTGGCTATGCGGATGAGGAGAGCGCAGTGGCTGTAGCACATCTTGACTTCAGTCAGCCTTTTGACATCATCTCCCATGGCATTCCCATTCGGAAGCTGAGGATGTGGGGCTGAACAAACAGACCACTGTGTGGGCTGAAGATGGGCTGGGCCACTGGGCCCAAAGGGCAGGGACCATTGGCTCAGTATCAGGCTCGTGACAAGCATAGTGCCTGTGCTGGTTTTGGCCGGGATAGAGTTAATTTTGTCCATAGTAGCTAGTATGGGGCTGTGTTTTGGATTTGTGCTGAAAACAGTGTTGATAACATAGAGATGTTTTCATTATCGCTGAGCAGTGCTTACACAGAGCCACGGCCTTTTCAGCTTCTCATGCTCTACTGACTGAGAAGGCTGGAGATACACAAGAAGGTGGGAGGGGGCACAGCCAGGACAGCTGACCCAAACTGGCCAATGGGATATTCCATACCATACGACATCATGCTCAGTATATAAACTAGGAGAAAGCTGGGCGGGGGGCTGCTGGGCATTGGTCAATTGGTGGTGAGCAATTGTTTTTCATTTG
>NW_009193909.1:0-850 GCF_000690835.1 Fulmarus glacialis
AGCGCCGCAGGGTGGCCCCCGGCCAAGGGATGCTGCGGGAGAGGGCTCGCCACGCCGCCGCATCTTCAACGGCAAAAGAAAAGCATTCGGATAGCACGGCGGCATCGATATTCAGCAATTAAAAGCCAGAAACTAAAACCAAGGTGAAACACCCCGGTAGGAGGAGGCTGACCGCTCTCATTTCGCTCCCCAAGACGAATGAAGCGCCGCGAGCCGGCCACCAGCATCACCGACGGCAGAAAAATAAGATCCGAAGGGTTTTTTCCCAGTCTTAATCATCTTAAGGTGTTATTAGCATCAGAGGGAAGGAATTAAAGATATGGGCTTCAGGATGACAGCATGTTCCTGGCACAAGGCTGTCAAGCTGTGACAATTTGAATAAGGGAGATTTAAAGGAAAAAAAAAAAAAATTAAAAATAAAGTCTCAAACAAAACAACCCAAACCCACAGCCCGCTGCCGAGCGGGGTGTTAAACAAGCCGATAATCCTGCACTGCAAAGGGGGGAAACACAATTAACCGAATGCAATGGTCACCCTGAATGGAAAAACAAGTTTTTAAATATTTTGGTATTAAAGGGAAACAACCGGGCACTTGAACATGTCCCAAAGACTGTGGGGTTTTTTTTTTGCCTCCAAATGCCCTGATTTAGGTTATGTCCCAGCTTTCTCGAATTACCATCTTAGATTCAACTTCTCTTAAATTTATATTAAACCCTTTAAATGCCTTGCTGGCTACTTAGGGATTAAAAAAAGTAAAACCCCCTAACCCACAAGAGCGGAGCAAAGGCTCTTTGATACCAGCTGGCGGGGGGAGGAACGTGAAACCCCGAAGTCGCCCTGAACACCCCTG
>NW_009193909.1:960-1213 GCF_000690835.1 Fulmarus glacialis
CCCGGGGTCCCCCCCAGGGCGTTGTGTTGGCTCCGGGTGATGCTCACCTGCGCCGTGCCGGGGTTACTGGATACGGCCCCGGGGTTAACCCGGGGGAGCTGGGGTGCTTAAAAATGGGTGCAGCAGGACCAGAGGGTGCCCATCCACCCCGCGTCCCCGGGGTCCAGACCCAGACCCCATTCCCTGCTCCCCTCCCTTTTCCCCCGGCACAGGGATGGAGCTACAGGGCAGGAGGGACAGGCAGATGCCGGCA
>NW_009193910.1:0-12516 GCF_000690835.1 Fulmarus glacialis
GGGGGTCGGGGAGGAGAGGGTGAAAGCACCAAGGTTTGGGGATAGACGGCGATGCAGAGCCAGGTTTTGCACCGGGCACGGCTTCCCGGAGCCACGGTCTTGCAGGGCTGCCCCCTAATTCTGAGTCTGTGCTGTAGGGTGGGTCTGTGAAGACGGGGAAGATGCCAGAAGGAGAGAAAACGAGGCAGTGTAAGCAAGAAGAGGAGCAGCAGCAGAAAGAAGAGGAGCAGGAGGGTCTCATTGAATTCTACGGTTCCTACCAGGAGCTATTCCAGTTCTTCTGCAGCAACACGACCATCCATGGGGCTATCCGCTTGGTGTGCTCCAAAAAGAATAAGATGAAGACAGCCTTCTGGTCCGTTCTCTTCTTTCTCACCTTCGGCTTAATGTACTGGCAGTTTGGGATCCTCTACAGGGAGTACTTCAGCTACCCTGTCAACCTCAACCTCAACCTCAACTCCGACAGGCTGACTTTCCCAGCCGTGACGCTGTGCACCCTCAATCCATACAGGTAAGAAATAGACTCCCAGAGCTGACGACTGCCTTGACTTTTGTGGGCGTAGGATAAAAGCATGTACTCTTGTTCTCCTCGTGGTCCTTGACTGTCCGCTTCTGTAGGAGTACCGGTGGAAAGGACACTTTTCACAGGCCTTTGCTGCTGCAGGGCATTCACAGTAAGGCATGTTAGTTTAGGCAGCTCTACTTGGTGGAGTATGTTAGCAGGCTGCACTGTAAACTGCCACAGGGCAAAAGCAGATGCATTTACTTCTCTCCTACAAGGATGGTAGCCTCCAGCAAGGGGTTGGATTTGCAGCTGGCGGCAGGAATGTCCTGAATCACGCCAGCAAACTTTGCCGCATGTCTTATTCAGAGCTGTTTATGTGCATCTAGCCCTAAACCTGCAGGCTCCTCTCTCCCCCCCGTGCAGATACAGTGCCATCCGGAAGAAGCTGGATGAGCTGGACCAAATCACCCATCAGACACTGCTAGACCTTTATGACTACAACATGTCTCTGGCACGAAGTGACTGGTCCTCTCTGTCCACACGAAAGCGTAGCTCAAGGAGCCTGCTCCATCACGTCCAGCGCCATCCGCTGCGAAGGCAGAAGCGGGATAACTTAGTCAACTTGCCAGAGAACAGTCCCTCAGTGGACAAGAACGACTGGAAAATTGGCTTTGTTCTGGTGAGAACCCTAGATATCCTGTGTCCTACCCACTCCAGTCTCTGCCTAGCTACTTCTGTCTTGTTAGACCCTTGGCCATGCCCTTCCCTACGTAGAAGTCTGATTAAGCTGCACTGGCTTTTGCTAACAACAGATAAAGGTAGAGCTGAATCCTCTGCCCAATGCAATCCTGCTCCCCAGGTCCTGTCCCTGTCCATGTGGGCCCTAGGAGACTTGTCCACATCAGTGCCCATCTTTTCCTAGGTAGGCGAGGGAAACCTTGTGCTTCCTGAAGGCTGTATCAGCCTTGCAATTGCCTTTGGAGAGACATTTATTAACATCAACCCCAATAATAGCAAAGGGGAAAGTATTGGATGGCTGTGGGCCGTGTGAAATGTGGTCATGGTCACACTTCCTCCTAGGTAGCAGCTTCTGCGCCCTAGGGTATCTGTGTTTGCATTTAAAAAGGCACTGAAAGACTGAAGCTAATCGCTTGCCAGTTAACTGAGTTCCCACAGGATCACAAAAGTTTTTCTGGACACACCCTGAAGAAAGGGCTCCCCATGCAAGAATTTTGGGTTTTATAGCACTTAGAATTTATGTGCTGTAGATTACCCTGCACGCCTCACTGCAACTTGCTGCCTCCTGGGTTTTACTCAGCCGTGCTCATTCACCTGGTGTTTCCCTTCCACTGAGGAGCTGCCCTGGTTTTGCTTTTCCCCATCCCGCTGGTCGCCTTTTGGTTGAGCGCAGGAGCCCTGCGAAGCTCTTCCACTCCCTCGGCTTCATCTTCTGCCTGTGCTGAAGGAGCACAGCTAATCCACAGCCACAGCCTCACCTCCTGGACAAGACTTCCCTGACATGGCTGGTTTTCTCCTTCTCTTCTTAACAGTGCAGTGAAAACAACAAGGACTGTTTCCATCAGGCGTACTCCTCAGGGGTGGATGCCGTGCGGGAATGGTACAGCTTTCACTATATCAATATCCTGGCGCAGATGCCTGATGCAAAAGCCCTGGATGAGTCTGACTTTGAGAATTTCATCTACGCTTGCCGCTTCAATGAAGCAACATGTGACAAGGCGTAAGTGGTGGAAACATCCCACCAAGTCTTCCTGAAAACACCCCTATTTTGTGCCTGCGTCCGAGGGGAATCAAGAAACCCACATTAGAGAACCTCCTTCCTAAGGTGGGATCGTTCCTTGTTCAGTTCCCGTTGTCTCAAATGATGTTTCTTGAGTATTTCCTGTGGGTTGTGCTCACCAGGGTCACAGTTTCTGTGACCTGAAACTATGGACCTCGGAGGATGGTTTCTTCTTTTCCTGTGTTTCACAGGAAGTCAAATAGTTATACTGGTACAAACCCCAGAGTGCGTACAGACGTGCAGTGTAGAAGGCTCTTTATTCTACTCTCTACAGTGGTAAAGTGGTACATATCAGCCCACATGCAGGAGGAGGAGAAGAGAGAGTTGTTACAAAAAGACAGTAAAAAAAAATCCCGCTTCTATCCTGCTGTTATTGGTCAAAAAGCCCCAAAAAGGTAGTGGAATGAAACCCATCAGCAAGAGAGGAAAAGGGGTAGGAAGAGCTAAGATTTTTGTCAATATTAGGAAGATAATACAGTAATTGCTAGTACTGCTAAAACCCATTTGGGCTCTCAAGAGTTAGCAGTATGAACAACCTGGTATAAAAACCTGTCCAGCTCCAGGACATTTTTTACAGCACATTTTAATTGCTTTTCCCTTTCGGGCGAGTTTACATAACAAATACTGCACATCTGCTCTAAGCCCCTCTCCCTGCAGGTGGAAAACAGAGTTGTTCCTTTCAGAAAGCCCTTCCCCTTGGTCTCGCAGCCCTTCTCACCCCGTGTGAATGTTTCTATTCCCCTCTCAGGAATTATACCCACTTCCACCATCCCTTGTATGGGAACTGCTATACCTTTAACGACAACAGCAGCAGCCTGTGGACATCCTCGCTGCCTGGGATCAATAACGGTGGGTGAGAGGCACTCTTCGGTGAGTAAGGAGAACAGCTCAGCTCTGTTTTTCCCAGGAGTTACAGGCATCCTGCTGTGCTTAACGCTGGTGGTGGCAGATTGCAGCCCTGCTCTGTCTCACCCAAGCTCTGTTTTCACCCATGTGGAGATGGCTGTCTCATGGACATGGCTGTCCCTTGCTGCTGCCCCACTGAACTCTCTCTCTCCCATCAGTGCCTGATCCTTATGTTTGTTGCTCCCTCTGGACCTGTGCTGGCCCTTCCTGAAGTCCCCTGTTGAGCTGTAGTGCTGTGCTCTTGAGATCCTTGTCTTCACCTCCTCCTTCCCCATTTTCCCGTTTCCAGCAGCTGACCTGTTTGTGTTCCCAAACCCCCTGAAAGCTCTCTAGGCCCAATCTTCAGGCTTTTCTTCCATCCGGCTTCTTCTTCCATCCGGCTCATGAAATCTCTCTCAATTCCCAGTTCTGCTTTTTCTAAGCCACAATGAAGAAATCCAGTTTTCTCTGGCCTCTCCTGGAGCCTCCAGCTTTGTCTCTGGCCTCCCTCCAGCCACGCGCCATTGCTGCCCAGCTTTGGTGCAGCCCTGGTTGATGTTTCTCTTCCTTTCTCTCTTACTTCTAACCATTCTGCTCTCTCTCCTCTCCCGCACGATGACCAGCCATGACCTCTCTTGCTCTCTGACATTCCCTCAGGTCTCTCTCTGGTGGTGCGCACCGAACAGAATGATTTCATCCCTCTGTTGTCCACGGTGACAGGAGCCAGGGTCATGGTCCACGATCAGAATGAGCCAGCCTTCATGGATGATGGGGGTTTCAATGTGCGTCCAGGTATTGAGACCTCCATCAGCATGAGAAAGGTGAGGAAGCAGCAGGGATGAGAGCTGTGGACGTGAGGTTATGGGGGAGGTTTAACTTGGTGGATAGATACAGATGGGTTGTCACGGATCCAGTGTGTGTTTAAGGGAGGCGATCAATCATGTGGCATGAAGGGAGGGGAAGAAGAGCAGCTTACTGGACTAACTGAGAAGCATTTGGCTGCAATTTATCAGTGAACAATGAAATGGAGGAAAGCAGGGGGAGCTGGCATCCCGAGGAAAGCATAAAGAGCAGATACTGATGGACAAGCAGTGTGTGGCATGGAAGCGTAGAAAGAGAACAGCAAAGTGCCAGTCGTTCCGTGCAATGACTGTTTGATTTTCTAGGAGATGACTGTGCGTCTTGGGGGCAGTTACAGTGATTGCACAGAGGATGGCAGTGATGTGCCAGTGCAAAATCTGTACTCGTCCCGCTACACCGAACAGGTAACTCATTATCACTGGTTCTATGCCAGCTTGTTTCCCTACTTTCCTGATATGCTTCAGTCCCGTAACTGCCATGCTTGTCTGTGGGCTCTGTTAATAGTATGATGTGATACAGGCTGCAGTGGGTTTGGTTCCTGTGTTCAGCCTTTTCCATCTCATATGCCTCCCAGGTCTGCATTCGCTCCTGCTTTCAGCTCAACATGGTAGAGCGCTGTGGCTGTGCGTATTACTTCTACCCCTTACCCGCTGGAGCAGAGTACTGTGACTACACAAAGCATGTAGCCTGGGGTAAGTGGACAGGAGGAGTAGTAAAGCTCATGCCTACCTGAACCTGTTTGGCCCACCTCATGTCCCAGTACATCACCTCATTGTCTTTAATGAGCTTCCTGGTGGGCACATCCAAAAGACACGCTTGTCTTGGATGGTTAGTCCCTCTGAGCTTCTTGAAGCTTGCTGAACCTTCTCTGGATTCCCCTCGCTGTCACACATCACCTTTTGTATACAGATAATGTGAGCTTACCTGGATTTACTTTCTCTGCTGCTCAGGCTACTGCTATTACAAACTCCTGGCTGAATTCAAAGCTGACGTGTTGGGCTGTTTCCACAAATGTCGGAAACCTTGCAAGTAAGTTTGATCGTCAGTCAGGTAGGCTGGGAGCTCTTTATTGCTAGAGGTGTTGGAAAGCATTCGCTGACCAGGGCAAAAGCTTGAGTCAATAGCTGAGCTGCAACGTGAAATGGTATTTCTCCCATCAGGAAGCCGAAATGGCTGAGGAGCATCGATGTTGGCTTGGGGGTGAGCTCCCGAGGACTCTGCAGGAGCTTGGTGGGGAGTGGGCAGAACTTCAGCATGGGGGGGAGTTTCCAGCTGTGCCTGGGGACTGAGAGACCTGGCCTTGTGGCTCCTACAGCTTCAACAGGTAACATGGCCTCTTGTCTTCCAGAATGACAGAATACCAGCTGTCAGCTGGATACTCCCGCTGGCCTTCTGCTGTCTCAGAGGTAAGGAGAGGGTTTCCTGGCTCCCCTGCACTGCTCTGACCTCCCGTTTAGTCCTTCCTCAACTGGTACTAAACCTACAGGAGGTCACTGTGATCATGTAACGCAATTTATTGCACTTTTATTTCAGGACTGGGTTTTTTACATGCTTTCACAACAGAACAAATACAATATCACATCCAAGAGGTGAGAGGCCCTAAACAGAGGTTGCATCCAAACCAGAAACCATCCCAGTGGAGTGTGTGTGTCCGGGGGTCAGAGTTAAGATTAAATCACTGATGGGAAGAGATAAGGCATAGGACCCATGGACAAGGCCAGTGGATTTGAGTCAGAGTAGAGATAAACTGAGACTTCAACAAGGACTGGGAATCCAAGTGAAGAGTCTGAAAAGGGTCAGCCGCTAGTATGAAAATAGTAAGCCCCAGGCAGCTGCTGTATGGTCTGGAGTCACGGTAAGGGCTAGTGGAAGAGTGGGAAGCAGAGCCACGGAGGAGCTTGTACTTAGCCAATGTAGGGTGCCACAAACATTGGGTTTCACAGTGCAGTCTCAGAAGTGCACTGTAAGTACCAAAGATTGTATTTCGTGCAGAATGAGGGAACTGTGGAGATGGGGAAAAGCTTCTGGGTGGTATATGTGTGAGGAGGACAGGAAACAGAAGGGGACAAAGAAGACAATTAAGCTTGGTGAAGAAATGCGGGGATTGCGGATTTGGGGTTACTGGGTCTTATCTTTCATTTACAGGAACGGAGTTGCCAAAGTGAATATCTTTTTTGAGGAGTGGAACTACAAGACCAATGGGGAGTCTCCAGCCTTCACGGTACACACTTTACTGCCATGTCCTCTCTAGCCACCCATTCCCCCACGATGTCCCTCCACATTGGCAGGTGTTTGTTCCAGCAGCATTGCTGGCTATCGAGTCTCTTTTCCTGTGGCAGGGTGGGAGGAACCCCCCAGCACCACGGGGGCACTGCTAGTGGGAGCAGGCAGGGAGGCAAAAGGCTCGAACAAGGGATTACCCCAAAACCAAAATGCGAGTACAGGTTGTGTAAAAGTGAAATTGTACCAACAATCTGGTTCTGGTGTCTTATAGCAAGACTTCTCATTGTTTTTAGGTTTAGAGAAATTGGTGTAGTATATTTCAATTTTAGTGGATTTTTTGTGGGTAGATCCATTGATTGCATTGCACCCTATTTTTATTTCTTTCTCTGGTGTGGCTTGAAGTGATAATATTTGATGAATGTTATTGTTATTGTGAGATATCTTAATTTTTTTCTGGTGTAGTGTCTCCCATCTCACTGCCCTTTCTCCATCTCTTGCAGGTAGTGACTCTGCTGTCCCAGCTTGGGAACCAGTGGAGTCTCTGGTTTGGATCCTCAGTCCTGTCTGTGATGGAGCTTGCAGAGCTGATTCTGGATTTCATCGCCATCACCTTTATCTTGACCTTACGCTGGTTCCGTTCCCGGCAGCAGCTCTCTCCACCGGGACCCCCTCCAAGCAGTCACGATAACACTGCTTTCCAAGATGAGGTGCCAGGTCTCAGTGCTCCACACCGCTTCACTGTTGAGGCTGTAGTGACCATGCTGCCATCCTACAACAGCCTGGAACCACGTGGGCCGAGCAGGGATGGTGAGGTGGGACACGAGTGAGGCAGTGGCTTATTCCACAGTTTGGATGGGTGGCAACTGGAGCAGAGGCTGCACACTTTCTCTGTGGGACCTGCATTTCCTTCTTTCTGGGGTGCTCTACCTGGACCACAGCAGAAGACTGCACTGTGGTTGGCCTGGGTTCATTGCTTTCACTACTGTAGATAAATCCTTCGGTCTCATAAAATACTACTGCTCTGGGGATCACCAGGGTTGAGAGTTGATCTAGTGTATGTATGGGGGAGATGTCCACTTGGTTTCCTTACACTCCTTGCATGTGCACACCTACACACGTATGCATGCTTTCTTTTCCCTGCAACGAGGATGCTGCCACAGTTCTGGTCTGTCATTAATTAAAGAGGTTTGGCAGGCATGACTGGCCTCCTCTGTGGTATGACAAGGGACAGGAATGGAGTCTCAGCTGGGGTAGAAGTCTCTCAGGCTGAGCTTTGTAAAGCTTTCCCTAAGGTTGGAAACTGGCTCTCTTTCCTAGTTCTTAATGTCCAGCTCTGATCCCAAGACCAAACCACCCACCCTCTCCTCCCCCTGAGGAAAGGCTACTTGCATAGCCCTGAGAAATGACAGCCACTGACATAATCTCAATCTATATTATGCACAGTACTCTGGAGAGGTGGTTGATGCTTGCTGTCACTCTCGGGTTGGGACAAAACACCCCTGGCAGAATAAGGTCTCCCTTTTTAAGCTGCCTGTGTGGCACTGGTAGATCTTAGCTGTATAGCAGTCTCCTTCCTTGTGATATACCATACACATGTCAGCCATTTGATCGTTTGCCAGAGCGTTCGGGATAAACTGGTCTCTGCAAACACAGAGCTTGCTATGCAGACCCTCAAAAATATCCCAAACAGTATCTCTGCTGCCATGAGATCCTGCAAAAGAGGATCAGAATAGCACAGGTCATGCAGCGCCTACTCTGCTCCCCTCATCCCTTCTCTGGTTCACCCACAGAGGCTCTGCTGAGGATTGCGAAGCACGGAAGTGCTGCAGGCTTTAATCTAAGATCCTTTCAGGGAAAGCTTTAGCCTATTGGAATGGACCACATAGGCAATGAAGGCCAGGACAAAGATGGTTCTCTTCCCAGGGATTAATTTGGGGATCTTTGCATAAGAGTGCACATCTTATTGCCTGCAGTAAGCTTGCCATACTACTTTTTACAAATACTCAGACTTCTGCTGCAATGGTGTTTACACAGCACTTTATGTGGTATCAAGAGAGCAAGGGTGATGTCCTTAACAAACAGGATTATCCACTTGACTGGACACAAACACAGATACCAGAACTTAAGCATATAGTTTAGGCAAAGGCCTCTGGTACCATGTACCCAATCACATTGCAAACAGCCTCTTTTAAATTTAAAAACTAGTTAATCATAACAAAAGAAAAACTTCAGATATTTTAAAAATTAAGGTAGATGCACTGCCCTTGGGAAGCTGGAGGATTTTACTGCAGTATATAAACTGTTGCCTAATTCTTCCCTTTGAGATGTTAAACACATTCTTTTTGTACTGCTCTTGCCTTGATTACCTAAATGCACTCTTCATTTCCCAGCAGAGAGTGATTTTCTTTCTCCTCACAGATATGAACACTATATTCTTTTATTACACAGAGATTCATGGTTTTTCAAGCTTTATCCCAATGCTCAGCTGATGCCCCTTGTTTGAAAGAGATGATGTATGTCTGCTGGGAATAGAAGTGAGCTATTTGGGGGGTGTCCGTCAGCAAGGGGGGCAGCCTGGCAGGAGGGAGAGCCCTGCAACTAGGGGCACTTAGAAGTGTAGGAACGTGTATTCCCCCTGAGAGGCCCCCAGGGAAAAAATCAGGATGTCTACAAACATGAGAAAAAAAAAAAAATCCACTTTCTGTGTTTATGAGAGATTTTAAATGAAGTAAAAACCAGACACTGGACACAAAGCTCTTTGCTTCACAAAACCACCTCCAAGTCAAGAAAGGAGAAAGAGCAGGTGCAACATCTAAAACAGTCTCTGTATATCATAAACGTACAATGATTCATACATTGAGCACGATCTTTCCAGAATATCCAAAGACTAAGACCTGATTCTTCACATCACACAGCACCTTGTGACAACCATAAAACTGATGTGACCCACTGCATCAAGCATAGTTAAGTGGGTAATTCAAGGAAGATTAATCAGAGGCATGACTACTCAAAACATTAAATTCTCTTCAACATCATAAAGAAACATAGCTGTAGAAGAAGGTAATGTATTCCCTAGGGAAAGCTTGCACCATATTATTTCTCTCTTCTGTAAAAGTGTTAAAATGCAAAAAAAATGGGCTTTGACTGATGAACTCAAAGTAATGGCCCTATTCTAGGTAGCTGCAAATCCAGTGTTAAAAGCCTGTACAAACGTGAAGCTGTTATACAAGTTGGTAAATAGATTAGCCCTCCCTGACCTGAGGATCAGTGCAAAAATCACCATCTTGGGATAAATCAGGTGATCCTCCCAGGAACATCCCTACACTTCTTGTAGGCTGACAAGACCACAAATTACCAGCTCAACAGATGTATAGTGAGCTTGGTCTGGCTGAAAACAAGAGGCAAGTCCAGCGGTGCTGGAGTGAGAGTGCAGAAAATGGAGTGTTTCACTGAGAATGTGAAATACTACAGAAAAGGGGAGAAAGTGTGCATTTAGAGGGATTCGTCAGTCAGCAAAAGGCAAATTAAAGGTCTGAGCTGGGGTGAATTTGTACAAGGGGAGAAAGTTGAGTGGATATAAATGCTCAGTAGTCATAGGTATGTTAGAAGCATAGCAGAGTTATTTGGAGGACATGGGAAACATGCAAAGAGCAACTATGTTGTAGGACACTGAAGAAAAACAAAGTTGTGTCTTTTTGGACTGGGAGCATCTGTCATGCAGAGGGAGGTAGAGAACTAG
This sequence comes from Fulmarus glacialis, assembly GCF_000690835.1. Classification (NCBI taxonomy): domain Eukaryota; kingdom Metazoa; phylum Chordata; class Aves; order Procellariiformes; family Procellariidae; genus Fulmarus; species Fulmarus glacialis. The sequence goes on from NW_009193910.1 coordinate 10,012, forward strand.
GAATACAAGTGCTTGAAGGGGGAAGGGAAGTGCAGGAGAAGAAAGAATTTTGTGGGTAAGTTGGAGTATGAGAGTGGTTTGTTTTGCAGGAGTAAGCAGCACAGAAGTGGGTAGTTCCACACGCTTAAAAAGAATGAGGATGAGAAAAAGGAAGGTTTATACTATGGGGAAATTACAGAGGAGGAAGAGGGATGAGTGTTTAGGAACTTAAAAATAATAGCAGAGGATTTGTGAAAGTGTTTGGTGCTGCTGAAATACAAGGCAAGAGAGGTGAGCTCTTCTGGGACATGGAGCAGCCCACAGAGACAGGGTATAAAGGACCCCAGTGGTGACAGACATTTGCAAGTTGATTGAGGGCTAAGAGCATTCGGAAGTCATGTGCTAGCAGAGAAAAGGGATATAGACAGTCTGGGAAATGTAGGGACACTCACATTTCTGAGGGTTCCAACTGTGAGATCAGATGAATTTGGAGGATGTGAGAACCCCTGAGAAAGGTTAGAGTGTAGTGGGACTGGGGAAATGGAAAGAAGCATTGGAAGAAAGGGAAGAATGGGCCACCCCTCCAGGAAGGATAAAAACTAAGCACAGGATGGTTGAGAAAGCAGGGAACAAAAGGACAGAGAGCTGCAAGCAGGCATACCCTGCTATCTGCTGTAAACTTGTTCCTTAAAAGTGTGACAGTCACAATTTGACAGATACCGAAACTATTTTTTTCCCTAAGAATTAAGGTAATAGAGGACGTGCATGGAAGTACAACATAAGTGTAAGTGTCTAGAGAAGCTAGAAAGTGAGAAAACCATCGCTTCAGAAAATAAGCAATACATTTAGAAGAACTAATATCTGCTTGCTGGAGTACTTGGAGAAGCTGGACAGATAGGTGCAAGGTTGGTCTGCACAGATTGAGGTCAAACCTAGAAGGAATTTGAGAGAAGGGTTACCAGGCTCTTGGGATAGGTTCAATAAAATCTAAGGGGTGGAGATGTGCTACATCAAGAAACGAAAAGGGCAGCAGTGCTGTTGGTAAAAGGACAGAGGGGAACCACAGAGATCAGGAATATACCAGAGGGATGGCTGTGTTCTGTCTTGGAGTTCTTTATACTTACCAATGTGCGGTATTTAAAGGGGTCTTGTGAGCACAAGAGAGGAAAGTGCCTTCAGCTTCCAAGTACTTGCTTAAAGGCAATGAACTAAAAAAGCTTAGTATCTGGAGATTATGGCAAATTTATTTAAAAAATGGTACAAGGGCTTTTGGAAAAGAAGCCTGGCAGGAGAGAATGTGAAAAGAAAGAGTCATTTTGCCCTTTGCAAGAATCATTTAGTGGTTCTATGCACTGAAAGAAAGGATGTTATGGGGCTGTTCATACTGGAAACCTGCGGAGCAAATAAGGGTGTTCTGAATAACTATCTCTGGCAAAAAATAGGTCAAAGATTATCAGAAGCATGGAGGCTGAAGTGCAACCTTATTTTGGCCTGTAAACAGGGGAAGTTTTGTGAAGGGACCCAGTTACTTCTTCCAAGAGGAAGCATTGTAAGTAACCTGGAAGAAACACTGCACCGAATTCATGTATCCAACAAACACAGCTGAGTTGCCTATTTTATAAAACCTACATCCTTATCTGTTACATCTCTCAGAGCAAGTATTTGCTTAGAGGTCAGAACAAAGGTAAAACCTCTGTACTTCCCCATTATTGCCTCTCTTCAAGTTAAGGCTTCCAACACCAGTGGATACATCAGAGTAGGGACCTCTGTCACTTCACAGGGAAGCTAGGTCCATTAAACAAGTGTTGATGCTGTATTCCTACTCCGAAGAAAAATCTTTTGTCTTCCCCACCATCATTTCGTTACTCTCCAGCCGAGACAAGAAAACAAACCCCCCCACTGATGAGAGCATGCAGCCTACTTTGATTAGTGCACAGAAACCTCAGGGAAGGCCAGAGCAAGGCCTAGGGCACCTAGAAACATGAAGGTTTAAGGCATCACCATTTAAGAGCAGTCTAGTTGAGGCTTTTCCCCCACGAAATCTGAAGGTGTCAGGATGAAGCAGCTGATATGGGAGCTGCATGTTTAAAGACAGAGCTTGAATTTCCAATTAGACATATGAAGAACTACTCTGCCAAAGCATTGGCCTTGCTTTTAGCGCACATTTAAAACCATATTTTGTCCAGGATAACAGACTCTACAGGAGCAGCAGAGGTGCTGATGCTTTACAGGATGGCACCTCAGAAGGTGAGGTCCCAGCAGAGCATGGTACTTTGAACACCTACGAGAGGATTTATGGTTAGACACGCAACTCTTTTTGCAAACTTGCACAACATGACTCATGAGTTGGGCACAACCCTGGGGCAACTTTCAGCAGCATGTTCAGCCCCAGCTCTGTGCTCCAGAGCAGCTGGCCAGCTTTGAAGACTGAGCACTCAAGTCCCTAGGTTTGGCTAGGGACTACACTCTGTAGTCAATGGTCTGGAAACACATCTGTTCTAAGAAAAAGTTTTTCCCTACACCCCC
>NW_009193910.1:12547-17700 GCF_000690835.1 Fulmarus glacialis
AAGGCTGAGAACTAACAGGAAGACAACACACAACTTGGCAAGAATTGTAGCATGACTAGTTCATTCAGGTTGTGCAGGCCTGAAGTTTAGACTTGCTTTAATCCACCAGCCAGTCCAGACACCCTCCTTTCCCAGGAAGGCTTTCATCTTTGAAAGAATTAGCCTAGCTGCACTGCTCCCAGTTCACCATTGACCATACATTGTTCTGGTACGATTTTGGTGATGTTTAAGGCTGGACAAAGATTGGTCATAAGGTAATCACAAGCCACAGGGAGTACTGTTTTACAACCTAAAGTTTGTAACAGCAGGGGCAGATAGAAGGGCAAGTACCTCATTCTAAAATAAGTCTGCACTGGACAAAGCTCCATCATTTCTTTTTAATGAGTTCCCAAGTGTACAGTGAAGCAAAACAAGGAAGCGCTTACCTTTATTCCAGCCATGCTCCAAGATATGCTGTGAACAGCATCCTACTCTTGGAGGTCATTTGGATCATGAACACATGTCCCAACACCAATGGAGAATTTTTTCTGGGTTTAAGGACCTGAGGATAAGTTATTGAAACCCAAAGGCAGCACAGCCTGAGGAACTAGAGCTATCAGCAACACACCCTCCCATTCAGGGGACTACCTCCCCATGCATTACACAGTGGCCAGACATTTGGTGGATAAAAGTAGAGTTGAACTAGGCAGCCTCTTCACCCAGAGCTTCTGGTCCATACATCTTGTAACAGACTTACCACAGAGTCAGTCCAGCACACAGTTCCAGTACAACTGGAACTCCCATCATTGCAACAGAAGACCACCCACTGCTTTGAGGGCCAGAACTTCAGGTGTGTGTATGGGAGTGACAAAAAAAAAGTTCCAAAAAGAGTTTGGTATCCCAACCCCTCCCCACCCACTGACAGACCAGACAGACTCAGTAAGGTGGTGAATTGTGTTTCTTAGAGACTATTTAAAGTACATGAGCTGATTACTATAACATGCCAGAGGAGATTACAGTTGTGTTTATAGAGGAAGGAAATAAACTGCACGTGCGTGAGTGGCTGTAATGCTGTGCACAGCAGAGTCCCTTGCTTTTACCCAGAGGGCCTTGGTGATTTTTTTTTGCCCATGCATAGAGACACAAAGGAGGGGAAGGAGAGCAGAAGCAGAGGCAACATACAACATCTAAGAGAAAGAAATGGAAGAGACAGCCTAGAGGGACCTTGGCCCCAAGAGGAACAGGAGGAATGGGGCACCAAAGGCTTCTTTAGAAGAGTTCAAGAGAATTGCTGATCTGGGGGCCTCAAGCTTGTATGCCCACCCCCTAAAATGATAGCAGTAAGTAGTACAAGCAGGCCCTGGCTCCTCTTCAGTAGATGCACTTCTGACCGTCCATCACATCTCAGTTCCACAGGGAATTAGGGAAGTGCTCAGGGGACGAGGGCTGCTTCACTCCAGATCTTCATCTCTGCCCTCACCCAAGGTGGAGAGGGATGGAATTGCAGGGAGATGAACTCAGCGCAAATGAAATGCTGGGGCATGGAAGTGAGCATGCAAAACCTAGCCCCTTCCCAGATGCCCTGTGAGGAGGAAAGGGGCTTCCCCAACACACCCAGTGAAACAAAAAGCATCTGCTCCTCCCATCTTTTGTACTTCACTCCCATCTGGGAACTCCAGTGATGTTCTCCCCCGCCTCCTGCCACCATCTTAAGCCTAGGCAGATCCCAGTGTATTCTAGAACTGAGGTAGAGCTTCCTAAATTAAAGTAGTGCCCTCTTTCCAGTCTAGATTACAGGCTACAGCTCAGCCTGTAAAAAAAAGACAAGATGCACATTCCTCAGAAGACTCTGCAGAAACTGAGGAACAGGGCAGCTCATTTAACCCCAGGTTTGACAACACATTCAAGCAATTCAGGGCTCTTGTTATTTTTGAAGGAGAACAAGGAGATTGCTTACAGAAAGCCACAGCATTCAATGCTGCAAGTTTACTTCCAGCAGAGACCATCTTGGATCTAAATTCAAGAGAACCCGTAGCATGTAGGAGGATTTCTGTTTGATAGGCAAGATCTCTAGAGATCCAAGCTGCCGAACTGGGACATCTGATGTCACTTTGCAATACCCATGCCCAGAGCAGCATTTCCCTTTGAATCCCTAGCTAACCATTCTGAGTATTTTCTAACTCCTGCTGAAAGTTAGGGCTTTGTGGTAACAGAAACAGAAGAGGTATTCCTTAATCTGAAAGCTGCGTGGCTCGTTCAGTCTCATCTGAAATACCTCCGGTCTCCTCCACCTCCATCTGCTATGTCGTAGGCTTCCTTTGACATTCAACCCAGTAACACAAAAGCAAAACACCCATTTCCACTCCCACTCTGCCACTACCCCAAAGTCTTCCAGAAAGCTACAAGATACTAGAAACCCACAGGGTCCTGGCTTGTGTCTGCATAGATGAAAGAAATATTTGACACCCCCCACCAGACTCCTTACTGTTTGTCTTTTGTTCCTGCTGGCAGGAGTTCCTTCAGGCACTCCTAAACATGCCTTTCAGATAGTAACAAAACTCCTTTCACTTAACTGTGTTTAGTCTGTTGTACTTGACTGAGGTAATCATGTAGGTTCTCCTTTATAATAACTGACACAGCCATGTTCAGACAGCAAGTCATCTGAAAATAAGGACAGGCAGAATAAATTGTTTCTTTAAGTGCTCATCTCTCCATGGCTAGAAAAATCTGGATGACTACATCCAGCTCAGTCAGATGGCTCACAGTCACTGACCAACACAAACTAGCCTTTATTTCAGGAGCTCAATGAAAAGCTTAAGTCATGCTGCCACTCTTTTTAGGCAGAACACTAAAGAATCTCACATGCTGAAGTCCTTCATCCCCAAAGGCACTGCATTAAGGCATTCGTATTTTGCTAGAGTCCATACAGGCACTATTTGACAAGCTCGCACCCAAAAATAAACCACAAAAATTCCCTGCAGAAGAGCAGGAACAATAGCTCCCCACTCCTCCTCTATTTCCATTTCCTCTAAACTCAGATGACCCTCCCTAAAGCTGCAGCAGCTGTTGAAGAGTCTAACCATATTCAGTAGAGCGCTTCAGAGTCCTATACAGAAGACAAATTAAAACCAATAAAGAAATCAATGAAGAAGCTAGGTGGAAAGGAAGGGAAGGCAAGATTCAGGGGCAAGAAGAGACAGGCAAGGTGACAGGGGGACAGTAGTTTGCAGACTGAAGGAGCTACATTCAAGTAAAAAAGTAGACTGGAGACAAAGCAATAGGGAAAAAAAGGAAAGAACAAAAGGGCAAGTTACACCAAAGGTCCCCCAGAGACCTCCAAATGCCCAACCAGGGAAGGGACTTGCCAACCCACCCACTCCAGGGTAAATACCCCTCATACTTACAGGTTTACCTGACCTGGCAGACAGAATTTCCCATTTCTACAATGTCGGCCACCCCCAATTCCTTTCATTACTATGTAAAGCATACCATTTCTACAGTAAGTATCGGAGTTCCAGCACCACCACCTCCCTTCCCCAAGGACTGAAATTAACACTTATGCAACCAAGACCCTCCAGATCTCAAACCAAAAAGGAAGAGTTTAAAATACTCTTTTAAAGTACTTAAAGAAGAGTTGGTGCTTCTTCACCTTTGATCCTGGGCTTTTCAGTACTTACTTACAATCACCACCACCACAATGGCACAAATCACTCCCATCATGATCATCATCTGGAGAGAGAGATTGTCAAAAAAGTAATACTCAAAACAGATTGACAAGTTCACATCTTCCCTGACAGCCAGGGAACATACGCCAGACCCTGAAGGTAGGACAGCCAAGGTCTCAAAGTCTTTCCACAGTGAAAGAATCCTTAGCGTTTGAAATAGTTATTAAGCCCCAACTATCCTCTCAAAGCCCTGCAGGAGAAGACTAGCCCAACCCCTTCTAAGGAAGGAGATCATGGCACTAGGAAACTCACCTTGCAGTTCTTCCACCAGTACTTCCTTTTGAGTTTTGCTGCACTACTTTCAAATACTGAGGCACCAGCCTGAAGTGCATCTGCCCGGTCATCTAGCTCTGACAGTTTCTCATCTCGTTTCAGCACCTTGTCTACATTTACACGCATTATATCAACCACCTGCAGAAGGAAGAATAGTAGCAGCAGTTGTATTGGTAAAGAGAGTTGAAAAAGTAAGAGCAGTAAGCTGGCCAATAACTAACACTAAGATACGAACAAGTGAAAGCCCTAAACAAAGAAAAAAGGTCAGGATAGGAAACAGCTTTCAAGTCATTGCCTACTTTGAAGCAGGGAAAAAATCCTAGACCCCCTATTAAAGTATCAGTTCAAGAACACTTAAACCAAGTCCTCAGCCCCACATTCTCACTTTTTTAAAAGCTCTCAAATCCAGCAAGCCTAAGCCACCACCCTCATGAGAGTAATCATATGCTCACTCCCCAATAACTGCAAAGATAACTTAGAGTTACATGTTGCTGCCCCAGCGAGGCACAACGGCGTTACTGCATGCCAGCAGCCACGCTACAGACACTGACCCTGAGAAGTAGTCAGGCAAGGTTCCCCGCACATTGAGCCTGCACACAGACTGTTCCCTTGAAGCAGCAGGCAGGGATTAAGAGCTGTTCTCTCTCTAAAGCTGCTGTATAGCTTTATTTCCATACCAGATACAGGATACAAGGTATCAAAAATCTAACAGGCCTTCTCCTTAGAAGTTGTATCTGGAATTAAGCAGCTTTTAAACACAAAGCAATTCTATCTCTCCTCCAACCTCTTCATAGGTCTGCCATCATAATTTGATAATTGATTATTAATGCATTTCTGGTATTGGCATGACAAGAACATCCACCCCCTCAGCAACAGATGCTTGTCAAGAACATCGCTGCTGCAGAGCGGTAGGAGAAAAGTCCAGGCAGCCTACGGGAAGCCAGCACGGCTGGCAGAGCTACTAACCTCCTCCATTTGGGCCTGCGTCTGCTGCAGCCGACGGTTACTGCTCAGATTGGGGGGTGGCCCGGGGGGCCCCCCACCGGGGGTTCCCCCACCGGGGGTTCCCCCTTCTGGGGCCCCGGGAGCAGGTTGCTGAGCTGGGTCAGACCTAGGGAAACACACGTATGGCCAAAGAGAAAACCCTGTCAGCCGCTCAAGAGAGAGGACCCTTCC
>NW_009193911.1:0-209 GCF_000690835.1 Fulmarus glacialis
CGAGCGCCGCCCCGGCACGGGGGGAGCAAGTTGGGCTCTTGATGAAATAACACCCCCAGAAGAAAAGCAAGAAAGGTCCAGAAATAACCGTGTCGCTAAATAGCAGCAGAGATATTTTGAAGGGAGATTAATTCCCTGGCTCCGGCTCTGCGCGTTGTCCCAGCGGTGGGTCTGGTGTGCGGTGATGGAGCACGGCTGGGGGCTGGGCA
>NW_009193912.1:0-1968 GCF_000690835.1 Fulmarus glacialis
AGTGATGCACAATGCAATTGCTCACCACCTGCGCTGACCGATAACCAAGTAGCGATCGCTACTTCCTGGATCACGCCTACCTTTCATATACTGAGCATGATGTCACATGGTATGGAATACCCCATTAGCCAGCTGGGCTGGCTGTCCTGATTATGTTCCCTCCCATCTTGTGTACCTAGCTCAGTCAGTAGGCATGGGAGCTGTCCTTGGACTAGCAGGGTACTTAGCAACAACAGAAAACATCAGTGTGTTATCAACATTCTCCTCATACTAAATCCAAAACACAGCACTAGGAAGAAATTTAACCTTATCCCAGCCGAAACCAGGACAATGGGATTTTGGTTTCGAATATTTTTGGTGACCATGGTCTTGGTAGTTTTCCCTGCATTAGTATGGTGATGACCTGAGCACAGGATTTTGGTTTGGAATATTCTTGGTTGTTTTGGTTATTATTGTAAGGGATACTATAATTTTGTATTACTTTATAAAAGGGTTTACCAATGGGGAATATAACTTCCGCAGAAGGGGGAATAATTAGAACTTCACCTTTAGGATGACTCAAAAGTCATTGGAGAAAATACAGGGGCGATCTGCTTATGCAAAGGAAATCAATAATGTATTGTAATCAATGGTGGCCAATGTATACTTTAGAGGACCAAGAAAAATGGCCTGTCAATGGAACTTTAAATTATAATGCAGTTAATGTTATTTTGCAGAAGAGAAGGAAAATGGGATGAGGTACCGTATATGGATTTGGTTTTCACTTTGAGAAATGATTATAAAAGTCGAAAAGGTTGTGGGTCAGTAGCAAAAGATACGAATGTATTGGCATTAGAAAAACAGGCAGAACGAGTGCCAAGATGGTGTTGTTCAGCATGTAGCATTGGAAAAAGGTGTAAAAAGCTTAAGGGGCCTCCTGAAGAAGAGGAGGATGTGAAATTATTAGTATCCCCGAAGGGGGGAGACGGAAAAAGTTCGATGGGAAACAGTGAAGAAGAGGAAAATCATTTTAGTCCAGTAGCTAGGCAGACTAGGAAGGGAGGAGACAGGCTGTGGGGCCAGAAGGGGCCTTGGTAGTTGTCAAAGTCCCTTTTTCCATGGCTGATTTAAGGTCGTGGAAGGAAATGGCAAGGACTTATAGGGAAGATCTGGCAAAAGTGACTAAAGCATTAGAAACTAGAAGAGAAAACCATGATCTTGATTGGCGAGACTTGCAGGTGATGTTGACTTATGAGGAGTGGAGAACTGTTTCAGTTAAAGCAAAAGAGGAAGCAGAAAGGGTCCACGCTCAGGACGCTCAAGCGGGTAGACTAGAGGATCATTTTCCTTCTACAAATCCTGGCTGGGACCCCAATAGTCAGGCACAGAGGCTCTTGCTTACCGAATGTCAGAGACTTGTTTTATTTGGAGTCAAGAATGCTATACCTAAACCAAAGAATATTTCTAAGATCTATCAGGTAGCTCAAGGAAAAGACGGGACTCCTTCAGCATTTTATGAAAGATTGCGTGAAGTTGCTCAAAAATGGACAGACCTAGAAAATTTGACTTTTGTTACTTTCTTTATAGGACAATCGAATCCAGATATTAGAAGAAAACTGCAGAAAACTGAGGGTGGAGATGCGAGGTCTATCGATAAGTTGCTGGAAGTAGCGTGGAAAGGATATAATAATCGAGGAGGAAAAGGCAACCCTGCCTTCTTCCTGAGCATCCTGCCACAGCTTTTGCAGTACCAGCACATGGAAAGTCTCCTTGTGCACCTCGTAGGTGAATGTCCCCAGGGGAGTTTCTGCCGTTGCCTCATCCACTCCCTGAAAGTGATGACAAAGGGAGCAGGTCAGGCTTGAGGAGGACATCAGAAAAAGGGCACGCCAAGGCTGAACCCAGGAACCCTTTCCCACCTCCCTCGGCTTTAGCGGTAGTCTAGCACAGATTAGGGAGGCTCTGGGTCAGGGTGCTTTGAGCATGTGC
>NW_009193913.1:0-224 GCF_000690835.1 Fulmarus glacialis
TTGTCCTCCCCGCCGGCCTGTCCCCGTCCCCCCCGGCGCCCCCCCAGCAGCGTTAGCAGTGCCAAGGGTGGCATGGCGTGGCCCGGCGGGGCTCAGACCTGCTCACCCAGTTCCACCTATCGCTACCGCAGCCTGGCGCAGCCCCCCGCCGCCGCCACCCGCCTCTCCAGCGTCTCCTCCCACGACTCCGGCTTCATATCCCAGGATGCCGCTTACTCCCAAAC